>NC_134530.1:109993782-110299954 GCF_050624435.1 Tenrec ecaudatus
TTTTTTTTGTTTTTGATATTAGGTCATATCATGAGAGAATCCTAGCCCACCCAAGTTGGCATAAAAACTAGCCATCACTCACAGCCCACCCCTTGTCAGCGTGGCAGTTATACATATATCTTTAAACAACACCTAGTCTCCAAAGTTAATTAAAAAATCATATTTTTGTTTAACATAGTACAACTAATAGATTTACAACTGAAAATGCTCTAAACCACTTTATTTTATAAATGAACAAAACAAAATATGTCTGATGCATATACAGAGAGAAAATATTCATAACTGTCATGTCTTATTTCTGTAACTGTTTATGCTTCTATAGCCGGTATTTAAACTTGCCTTCTTTGCTTTTAATAAGTAACTCAACTGCTCATTGTTCTTTGCCTGGTAGGGTCATGCAAGCCTTCATTCCTGAGGAGTCTAGCCTATTAGTAGTCATAGCAGAAGTGTGTTGCTGTCGTTTGCCACTGACTTTAATCCCATGATATGGTAATTATGAGAGACAACCTAATGATTCTCCTAGACTCCAGATTAATTCTTCTTTACTTCTATTATGCAATACAAAGCCAATTTCGTGTTGGTCGTCAGCATCAATCACACAACTTAATACAGTAACATCTTTCTTTCCCTGCGGATCTAGAGGCTTGAGTAGTACAAAAGGGTCCAGGGTATTTTTGATCATCAGTTCAATTGAATGAGTGCTATATCTCTAGATGAGAGTATCCCGCCCTTTAGAATGATGATCTCTGCATACCTGAAGAGCAGAGGGATGTAGGGACAGGGAGTAAAAATGTGGTGAGTGTGTCATTAGCAGCAATAGTGAGTGGCACTATTTTCATTTTAACCCTTTGATTCCTGTACTCACGATGCTGGCTATTTGAGAAACACTGCCATATATTGGGTACTAGTTTAGAGCATTTACAGTTTCTTGGAGAGCATTGTCCCAACATTTCTAGGTGTTGCCATCTAACTGGCTCAGTAATTATGTCATCAGAAGTTCATTTCCTATCAAACCAAATGCTCTGGGATGATGGGGACATTCCTAAGACCAGTGGAGGAAAGAAAGCGCGTGCAGTCAACTTGCTACCAGGCTGCTACCTGATTTCCCAGAGGGGGGGTCTCAGATTTTGGAGTGAGTCTTGGTGTCTGTTGCTAGCAGTTTGGGTACTCAACGATGGCAGTAGCCAATTTATCTTTGGTGAGTGGAAGTCCATGTTGCTGATCCCACAGATAACCTGTCCCTATGGCTACTTTGTTCATGGACTCACTGGG
This sequence comes from Tenrec ecaudatus, assembly GCF_050624435.1. Classification (NCBI taxonomy): domain Eukaryota; kingdom Metazoa; phylum Chordata; class Mammalia; order Afrosoricida; family Tenrecidae; genus Tenrec; species Tenrec ecaudatus. Next base: position 109,995,055 of record NC_134530.1, read on the forward strand.
CAATGACCGGAGTGACTGGGGAAATAGGAAAACTGGTTTACATGGAATGTGCCATCCATCCTCTCCATTTAGCCATAATAACCTGAATTACTCTGAGAATAGTGGGGTTTCTGGAACAATTCATTGTGCTCATTCAGGACTTGTACATGGATCAATGGGCACTTGTACATGGATCAATGTGAACAGAACAAAGGTTTAAACTCCGTAAAGGTGTGTCTCAGGGTTGCATCTTTTCACCACACCTCTTTGATCTCCATGCTGAGCAAATCATCAGAGAAGAAGAAGAGTGTGGCATCAGGAGTGTAGGAAGGCTTATTAACAACCTGTGGTGCACAGACGACACAATCTTGCTTGCTGGAAGAGAGGAGGAATTGAAGCACTCACTGATGAAGATCAAGGATGCAATCTTCAGTTTGGGAATACAGCTCAATGTAAAGGAGACCAAACCCTCATGACTGGACCCATAGATAATAACGTGGTAAATAGGGAAAAGGTGGAACTTGTCAAGACTTTTGTCTTATTTGAATCCACAATCAAGTCTCATGGCAGCAACTGTCAAGAGAGCAAAAGATGGATTCAATTAGGGACCTATGCTGCACAAGAGATCTTTAGAGGATTGAAGAGCAAGGATATTCCCTTGTGGACTAAGGTGCACCCGACGCAAGCCATGGTATTTTCCATAGCATCATATGCATGTGAAAGTTGGACACGGAATAAGGGAGACTGTAGAAGAATGGATGCATTGGAACGGTGGTGCTGGAGAAAAATATTGGAAGTTCCATGGCCTGTTAAGAGGACAAAACAATCTATCTTGGAAAAGGCAAATCCAAAGGCCTCCTTAGAGGCAACGATGGAAAGACTTAGTCTTAACATCCTTTGGACAAGAATATGGTGAGATTTCCTGTCTTGCACTTTGTATATTATCCAAAGGGACCACTACCTGAAGGAAGACCTTATACTTGTAGAAGTTTATTGTAAAATTGAAAAACCTCCATATGAGATCTTTCACAATGAGATTTGACACAGTGGCTGCAACAATGGGCTACAATATAGCAATAATTGTGAAAATGGTAATGTTAAATTCTGCAAAAAAGATCTTTATGAGTTATAACTGATGCCATGGGACCTAATAATAGCTATAATATTATCTATGTAAATCTTGACATGTAAATTAACATGTGTAGTACAAGTAAATTGAAAGCATAATAACAAATATGTTCTCATACAAATGAGACAATATATATGAGAGAAATTGTATAGTAAAAAATAAATAGTCCAAAACTTTTCAATGCAAATAAAGGATCTATAAATGATATCCATTGTTATAAGGTTGGTGTCACTTTTCTCAGTTTTATAGAGAAAGAAATTGTACAGAAATTTAAAAAGTGTGTTCTAGATTCTCAATTAGTAGATTACATCATTGGTATTTGAACCATAGCACACCTTGTCCTCCAAGTGTACTCATAATAATCAGGACTCCATATAATTTTGGTTCCTAACTTCAATACATTTTTAGTCAAGTTGCTTAGACATACATCTACTTGTAATCAAATTTTAAGATAGAATTCTTTGGGTTTTAAACAAAGGCCAAGAGTAACACAACAAATGGGGCAAAAGGACAGATTAATTTTATGAGATATTTTGAGATAGGATGGACAATTGTTTACTAAGATGATCTCTTCACCTTTTTACCGACCTTAAAGTTTTAACAATCTTGAAACGGAGAAGACTGGCAGATAATGACTTTTTGGATAGCTTTGCCAGCATGCTCTTCAGTAAAGGACAAGATGAAACCTCACTTTCTCTATAATACAAGGTGAAGTAAAGGAGCTTCCAGAGACACAACTAGAGAACTTGACATGAGCTTGATATTTTTAAAACCACAAAAATAGAATCTAACTTTATTGAAAAATTTCTAGTGGCACAGGAAAGATTATAGAGGAGTTTGAAATGGTGCAAGATATACCAGAAAGACTACATTTGGAGACTTCATTCCATCAGAAACAAGTTAACCAGGCATAACTAAAAAAAAAAAAATAACCTTATTCTTGAAGCCCAACTCCAACCTGAGGCTGTGATTGATGACTGTGGTGTTGACTCAATAGTGTGAATAACTACAGAAGTTGAACACTAAATTGTTTTCTGTTGAAGATCCCCAGTGGACATTTCCATAAAAATGCAAACGAAAGAAAGAAATGCACCACAAGCTAAGCATGGAATCATGCATTGATTATCCTAGGGCAACATGGCCAGGTTATGATTATACCAGCTAAATAAGATACCACCTCTAACCTCACCTTAGATAGACTGGAGTTGGGGAATAAGATGATCATGTGTCTGCTTCCCTCAAACCCATAGTCTGAGGTTCTACTTTGTCTGGAGACACTTCCAATTGGCAAGATCACAGGGGTGTGATATTGCTTTAGCTGAAAGAGTCATTTAAATGGGTCGGCTGGCTGTGTCAGAAAAGTCCCCAGATTATGTGGTGTCACAGCCTTGTTAACTATAAGTAACAGATCCGAGAGGATAAAAAATTAAATAACCTAATGGAAGTAATCGCTATGAGAACAGAAAGGGCTTGGAGCCTTTCAGGTACTCTGCAGTAGAAATTGTGCAATGTGATAACTATTTAAGGAGAGTATTAAAGCAGAAGGAGAATACAGGATAGTTTCAAATGTGGAGACATTAGAACTAAACTTATGCTCAGGTTTGCACAGGACTATCCATAATAATGAAGGGCCCTTGCTGCTGAGTTGATTCTGACCCATAGTCATCCTAAAGGTTACAATAGAATTGTCCTGTTGTGGTTCCAAGGCCATAAACTTGAAAGAAGCTGATTGTCACACCTTTGAAACTGTTCACTTTGGATGGGTGGTGAGGAACTTAGCCTCTGCACCACTAGAGTGCTCTTTAAATGATAGAGAAGAAAACAAATCCCATGCCTATACTCAATATTATATAATTCAATTTTCTATCACTCAGGTATTACAGATGCCATTATATTGCTCCACATTACAATTTATCCTAAAAATACACTTCTGTAACCAAAAAATAAACAAAAACAAAACCAAACGCACTGCCATCAAGTGAATCCCCACTCCCTGTGACCCTATAGGACAGGATAGAGGAAAGGGTAGACGTACTCCTGTGGGTTTCTGGGACTAGAGTTCTTCACATGAGTAGAAAGCCCGGTCTGGTTTGGAACTGCTGACCTTACATTACAGGTAGCAGTCCAATGGGTCACCACAATATCATCAGGGTCCCTTGTTATTTGGTGACACAATCATAATTATGTAAACTAGAATAATACTGAAGCTATAGTGTGCAGGCCACATGCACCTGACCTGCTCTAGCAACATGAGAGGTAGAGGAGAATCACCATCAGCAGCACCAGGTGTCGCAGGCCTACTCCTACAATGCTGAGGTGAGACATGCCTCGAGTCTCTAGCCTTACCGATTCTGACACAGAACACCAACCATCCCTTCACAGCACTCTACTTCTCACTTGGCTTCACCAATTCATTGCAATGGTCACACACACTCACAAAATCAACAACTCATAGAACATATTCATGATTATGGACTCTAATAGGGAACTTAACAGCTACAGCGTACACTCAGAAATGTGCACAATGCAGTTGTTCTGGTCAGTGGATCCCTTTTCTCGGCTATGCCTGCAGCCAGGCCTCTCTTCGGGCATGGCCTCTCCACCACAGTGTCCCTTCGTTCTGCTTTCTTCAGCTAGGGTTACAAAGCCCCCTTAGCACTGCTGCTTAGTGTTCAAGTCACAACCTGCTTCTCCAAAACCTCAATCTGAAGGTTCAGCAAATTAGTCCCCCTGTGTTAGGCCAAGGTTTCTGAGAAACATAATTAGTGACACTCACATATGTGTAAAAAAAAAACCCAAAACTTTATACCAATAAGTTATTTTATATCAAGAAGGTGTCCAAGCCCAACCCAACTCACGCCCATGGGTCAAAGACTAGCCAGAGACCTCTTCACACTCATAGCTGCAGGTCAATGAAATAGAACTGTGAAGCAGAAAACATGGAGATCACAGGCCCTGGGGTTCAGGGCTCAAAGGCTGTGTGTGAACCTGATAGGGCACTCTCAGCCCCAAGGTTTGTCAATCTACAGGTGGCCCCCTCTGGAGGCGTTCATAGAATCTGACTGAGCTGGTAGGCAAAGGGTGCAAACTAGGGATATAGATGATAGAGCTAGATGATAGATGATGATGATAGATAGATAAATATATATATATATATATATATATATATATATATATATATATATATATATAGATTGATAGATAGATAGATGATAGAGACAGGAAGAAAGGTGTAAACTGTCTCTTATAAAAAAGCTAGACACCACAAGAAGACATCACCAGGCCACCAGCTGATTAACAAATTGGACTCCATCTTTATCTTCACCCAGGGACCATAAAGTTGACATAAAATTGAATGACTATATCTCCATTTCAATGTTTGGAGGTATTCTACATCATAAAGGAGAGTCTTACCCAACTCTCTCCTTGGGCCAAGAGTCAAACAATTCTGTGCAGTTACCTGGTGCTGAGAATGCTGCCCCTCTGAGGCTTCTGTGGTGTCACAGCTTTCTGTCCTGGATCACGGAGTCAGGGGGATCAAGGAGGCATATTGCACAGGTACCTTAGCATCCAAAAGACATGCTCCACTTCTTATTCTTCTCTCTTGATGAGTGGGATCCCCCTTTCAGATCCTAAGATGTCTCATTTTATACACAGAAGATGAAAATCAAAATTAGCCCCATTACCAATGACCTCCAACTGAATCATAGCATGCTTTCAGAAATAAACCTGTGGTAATAATTTATTTTACAAGAATTAATACCAGGCTAATCCGAAGGAGTTGGAGATTAGAGATGTCCCAAATGTACACAATTTCCCCCAGATGCTCTTGTGTTCTTTTTCTTGATCACTATTTCCTCCCTCATGTTCCTGGGTTCTGTGACTCACTGCACTTTCCCCACAAAAATTCATGACACTTTGAAGAAACATTTCATGTGGTTATGGATTCTGTTTATTTGAACCTAAACAGGGTCCAGAGCTGTAGGCAAAAAATAACCAAAGTCCTAGAAGGCCCTGCTTCTATGTGAGTCAGACAATGGAGGTGTGGCTTGCCAGTTGATGGGCTGTTCATTAAAACTGTCCCGTGACTTGTACTGAGGTACCAGCATATCAAAATGTATCAAAGGAAAACAAAGGGTGGTGTGTTTCATGTCACACTTTGCTAAGTAGGAATCTTTAAGACGCCTCCAAGAACAGGCACCGGCGCTGTCTGAAGTGTGCCACCCTGTGGTGCTGTGGGTGTTGCTGGCATGCTGGGTGTTATGGCACTGCTGTTCAAATGCCAGCAGGGTCACCCAAAGGGAACAGATTTCAATGGAGCTTCCAGACTAAGAACTGATAATGAAGAAGGAGTCGGCTGTCTGCGTTGGAGGAAATTGTCAGTGAGAAGCTTATGCATAATGTCTAAACATTGTCAGATACTGAAAGCCTAATGAACGGAAGCAGGGCAGTCAGAGATGGTGTCACGAGGCGAGGCCTCGGGTCAAAAGGCATTTGAAGTTTGATTGAGGGGGAGCTGCCTGCCCAGAGTAGTCTATGACAGAGACATGAATGGAGTAAAAAGCCGGTGGCAGTAAAGCCTTGGGGTCCTCATTTGCTAATGGAACACAACTCAAAATGAGAAGGAATAGCTGCAAATGTCAATTAAAACCAGAGCTTGGAGAGCATGAATGTGTGAATCTAGGAAGTTGAAAGTCATCAAAAATGAAATGGAACACATAAAGATCAATATCCTAGTCATTAGTGAATTGAAATGGACTGGTCCTGGCCATTCTGAATTAGCAAATCATGAGATTTTTTATACTAGGAATAGCACAGCCAAGAGGAGTGGGTTACGTTTATCATAAAAAATGATAGTATTAGGATGCAAAAGATGGAAATAATGAGGAAGGAACAATAGCTAGAAAATACAATCTTGGTGACAGAAACAGAGCTGGAGATCACATGGTAGAATTTTGCAAGACTAATGACTCACAAGACAAAAAAAATGTTTTTTCAGCAACACATGGTCTTTTCCAGATGGAATATACAAAAGTACATCTGACTACATCTGAGGGAAGAGACGATGGAGAAACTCAATATCAACAGCTAAAACCAGGGCAGGGGTGACGATGGAAGAGACCATCAATTGTTCATACGTAAGCTTAGGTTGTAGCTGAATAAAATTAAAACAAGTCCACTAGAGCTAAAGTATGACCTTCAGTGATTTATCCCATCTGAATTTTGAGAACATTTCAAGACCAGATTTGCTATATTGAACACTAATAGCAGAAGACTTAATTAGCTGTGGGAGGACATCAAGGACACCATTCATTAAGAAAACAAAAGGTCATTAAAGAGAACAGAAAAGTTCAAGGTGGAAATCAGAAGAGACTCAGAAACTTGTACTTAATTGTCGAGTGGCTAAGGCACTCGGAAGAAAGGATGCAGTCAAAGCGCCGAAGCAGACCATTTCTAAAGGCAGCTCTGTTGAATACAAAGTTGTTATATGAAATGTAAACCCCTATTTAATTTACAGTAAAAATTGTTATTAAAATGTAATGAATGAAAATGGAAAAGGAATTATGAGGTGTGGTAAAGCACCCAGGCTTCATGATAGGACGATGTAGATGCTTCAGCTTGTTCAGCACTGTCCTGGGCAGTCTTTTTACCCAGGCTGCATTGTGGCTAGACAGAAGCTCCCCATACATAAGAGGGTACAGATCTGTGAGGTGAATCAAGGCCTTCCCTGATCAGCTAGTTACATGTGATCGAGCATGCTCCATCAAATCAGAATCTGGCAAATGCTCTTTGAGATTATTCTCATACATAATTTCTAGAGAAATCTTCCAACACCATGAGTTAGACATATTAAAGACTTGATCAAATTTCCTAATTGCTCTCACTTACTTATGGCGAATAACTAAAACACATAAAATTGTCATCTACACTGTAGATAATTGTGTGTTTACTATTCCATTTATTCTCCATTATAATGACAAATTGTTATTGTTAGGTGTCATCAAAATAATTTTGACTCATAGCGATCTGATGTACAATAAAACAAAATATTGCACAGTTTTTTGCACCTTATCCATCCATCGTCACTACTATATTTGAGACCATGAGTATGACCACTGGATCTTGCTGACTGTCTTCTTTTGGTTGCTGTTATTTTTCTAATTTTCTGCTTCACCAAGCCTGATACACCCCTTCAGGCACTGGTGCCACTTGATAAGATGTGCAAAGTGTATTAGACGTCTTGACATCCTCAAATCTAAGGAAAATATGACTATATGTCTTTCAAGACAGATTTGTTTATTCTTCTAACAAGTTATGAAAAATTACATATTCTTCATTATATAATACAAAGGCATCAATTTGTTTTACTCATTGTCTTCCTTACTCATACAGCTTATCACACGCCTATGAGGTGATTGAAAATACCATAGATTGGGTGATGCACACCTTTATTCTCAAGATGAGAGCTTGGCATTTTACCAATTCAAAGTGGTCTTTTGCAGAAATTTTACAAGGCAATACATTATTTGATTTCCTTCTTGTTATTTACTTGAGCATTGATTTTAGATACAATTACAATGATTCCCTGATAACTTTAGTACTTTCACCATTACCATGATGTTGCTTGTAGGTCTAGATATAGGATCATTGTTTTCTTTCCACAACCAAAGGAGTAGCTTTTGATTATCATCAGTAAAGGCTTTAAGTCTTCTTTACTCTCAAGAAATAACAATTGAATTTTTATGGCTGTCAGTGTCCTTGGTCTTGCTTGATGGCAAGTTTAATAAAATTATTTGCCTCACAATCTGTTCATTTAGAGATGTGTTTATAATTACATGGCAATGAGATGAGTGTTGATATTAATATGTGTAAAGTAGCTTTGGGTTAGAGATAAATAAATCATTTAAGATGAAAGGGGCAGCATTTACGAAGGACAAAGTTCAGAAAGGTTAGGAGAGGAACAAAAATGGAAACTGAAACCTGGACTGCAGTCAATGAGATCAAATAAAATGTGTATGAGTCGTTGTATGAAAAACTGATATGCTTTGTAAACCTGCCCCCAACTCATATCAAAAAGCCAAACAACAGATTTAATTCTTTCAATTAAAAATTTCCACAAAGTTTTCAAAGAATCCTCATATAAGAATACTAACCTAAAGGAGGACCTGATGCAAGGGGCTTAGGTGAAGAGCAAATGCCTTGAGAGTGATTGGGACAGGGAGTGTATGGGTGTGCTTTGTACAATTGATGTATGTATATGTATGGATTGTGGTAGGAGTTGTTGGAGTCCCTAATAAAATGTAAAAGAAGAAAAAAAAATATATATATAAACATATAAATGTATATTGTACTCATCCTTCTGAAATGAATTTAAAAATAGAGATGCACAATGGAAGTCTTTATCCAATATACAGAATTAATTATATAGTATGCTTTTAAGACAAGTTGTGAATAAAAGCACATGCAAACAAAAAAAAAATTCTTTGCTAGCAAAATAAATCAAATATATTGATTCTTAAAAAAAAAAAATCAAAAATCAAATATGGCTTACACGTAAAAATGGAAGAGGGCACAGTGTCCCGGGACTAGGGGAGGTGGGGGAAGAGAAATCAGTAGCTAGATAACTGACATGTGTCCATATGAGTAAAGGGCAAGTCAATATACAACAAGGGAATGCTCATCCCAACAGCATGAGTTACAAAATTCAAAGATAAATTCTATTTCCTACAGAGTCTGGCATTATCAGTAATTACAAACTAATCGACAGGTGGATATATAGATAAATTGGCAAAATGAAGAGGTATGAGTAAGCAAAAAGGACATTGAGGTTTGGCTTATGATATTTCTACACAAATATTTATATAAGCTGTACATCTTAAACAAGTAGAGGTAAAAGTTTTGCAAACTTTTTAACCATAGCCAAATATCTCCAAGGAAAGAGTTATGTGCCTGGAGTCTTAGGATCATAGTCACAGGAGGTATAAATGTCCAAAGACATAAAAGAGTCCACAATATTTCAACATTGATTAATACTATGCAATGATGACCTTCTCAAATAAATCTGAATTGCTTGTAGAAGGCAAATTTTCCACATTATATTTTTATTATTTGGAGTACTTTGTGAAACTAAAATTGTGCTGAAGGAATATTTTGAATATGCAACTGATATCTTAAAGTAAACCACCTAAACACCATAGCGATTTGTGTATGGCTTATGCATTTGACATCAATTATAGAGTTTCATGATAAAGCTATCATTGGCATAAATGTGATTTATTGATGTTCATAAAAAAGGATCGATTAAAAATTAAGTTTAGAAAAAAAGTGCCTTTAAAGTATTAGCCCTGCCAGAAGTTTCTGTTATTTGGTTTTATTATTTATTTTAACAAGAGACTTACTATAATATCTACCATCTGAATCCAAAGAAGGCATTTTCTGTAGATGCCTCATTACTCCGTGGCCTGACTGGTGAGTTCTCCTTGTGAAGTCCTGATGCTAAGAACAGCTGCATACACATGTTCTACCCAGTCTACTTGTTCTATACATGTTCTACCCGGTCTGCTTGGGTTGCCATGATCAGAATTGACTTAAAGCAGAGTATTTTTAGCTTATTGGTGTCTTTAATGTTTCGGTAAAATTCTTGTCAGAGTTTCTTCATATACCTATGAGTGTATAAAAAAGAAATTCATAGGATCAGTCCAAATTGATTTATTACAACTCAGTGAAAAACTCAGAAGGAAGCTGTATATTAATCATTGGTGGACTTGTATTATTAGGGATATCCTGGCCAAATGGAAGCTGTTCACAAGCATATTCCCAAAGAGGAGGAGTTATCTTGATCAAAAGCCTAGTGCTCTAGGTTGTGATCCATTTACTAAGATTCACCAAAAGCTCCTCACAGCATCATTTATCTCCCAGATAGCTCTGACATAGTAGAGTTAGATATAAACTCTACTGAATTCAGAGCAGTATTGCCGATTTTAATATATTCCATGAAGCATCTGAAAGGGCCTAGCATCAGTTACTTTAATCATATTTGTGTGACTTATGCGACACGTAATGTGTGTTATCTTTGGAAAGGATATTTAATTGTTTCCCAGACTTTAGGGCGCCTAAAACATTTTCAAAGGACACAAGGTCCTGGAACTTCGTTAGTTCTATCTCCCATCTTCTGAAGCAATAATATTTACTTAGAAATTTAACATACTTAGCAGCACAAATGCATCTTGAATAGAAGAAAGAGGTGACAAGTCATTGAACATTCACTGCCACTGGGCAGTAAACATGATTTTGAGTAGTCATTCTTCTGTAAGAGGTCCTTTATTGTACAAAAGCCAATATTTGATTTTGAGGACAATGAATGATTTTCGTAATTCACCTTGTCATTCTACACCTTCTACCTATGATTAGTAAAACATAGTTAGTGTTTTACTCTGTGTATGATAAAGGTATGAGAGGGATTGCTAATTCTACCTTTTTAAGAAATCCAACATTTCTGCAATCTAGGTCAGCCCAACATTCTTTCTGTGCTCATTACCAATGCATGTGTTCCTTTCCTTTACATTTATTATGGTATAATTATTTTTAAAAATCTATTTTATTGGCATATGGTTCACAAATTATACAATTCAATAGTTCAATCATATCAAGAAGATTTTTAAAATCACCACCACAAATCCATTTTAGAATAGTTTCCTTCATTCTTGTAGTTATCATTATTAGCTCCCCAAATCTCCTTAATCTCTTCTTCCATACCTTCACAAATCCATTAATTTAGTTATGGTCTCTATAGATATACCTATTCTGAATTTCATAATATAATATACAGAAAAGTTGTAAAAACAAATACATGAACAAAAAAAATTCAAATAACAATAAAGCAAACTAAAACCTCAATCAAAAAAATCAGAAAACATTAAACACTAGAGCAAATTTAAATTGGGTCAAAAGTGGATCAAATGATTAAGGTGTTAAATGTTAATGTAACTGCAACAATGTATTTTTCCAACGCATTCTTCATGACAGCGAAGGTATGCATATCCTTGGTCTATGGTCACAGGGTCTTCTGCAGAAGCTTAATTCACACAGGATTCTGCAAAGGAATTTTGGATTTCCACTGCCATCCATTGCCTTCTGCAAAACAGGTGTCAAGATGAGGACATTTGTGTCCTAGAGTGTAAGATTAATGAGTCCAGCTCTCATAAAGCAAATGGGTTCAAGAAAGACATGATCTGCATTGAGAAAACATAGACATAAGAGACATACGGGATGCTATTTGAGCCAGTTTATATACACTTCCTGCCGCATAGCCGGCATCTTCTAACAGGTTTCTACATAAAGGGAAATTGAAAACTATTTGAGGGTATAGAAAGGCACATTATTACATTAGCCAAACTATTCACAGACAGGTGAGGTGGATAAAGTTGGGAAGAAGGAGGAACCATTATTTTTGCAGGCTGCTGCATTTCAGCAGCTTTGCCCGGGAACGGGAGGGAAGGTGTCCACTGTCTGCGGCAGAGGGTCAGAGCCGACACCGCATCATTACTACCGTGGTTGAGCCACCAACAAGTGCCTTGGTTCTATCTTAGCTGAACCGTGGAAGGCGGTGCTCCTGTTCATTTGCCTAAGGAGCAAACAACTTTGACCCCACACCCGAGAAAGCAACTGAATTTCTTTTGGTAGGAAAATAGAGAGGAGCATGCTCTTATGGGGTGGGGGAGGGCGAACGGGCGGGGGAAGCTTACCATTCTTATAAAGGACCCGAGGGAAGATTATGCCTGGTACTATGTTCCCAATTAAACACTTTGGGCCTAGTTTCTGTTCAGCCCTCGGTGACCCACACCTAATGCTACAGTTTACTGAGACTCCTGACTCTGTTCTTTCGAGGGGCACAATATCCTTCATAGGCCACACCGGAAGGACTCAAAGTGGGAACCCCTCACATGAACTGGGCTTTGCCTCAAGTTCACCAGTGACCTTTGAATTTAAGGCCGAAGCTCCCTAGGGTGCTATTATTCCCTGGTATTCCCCAGGTGTAAAACTGGCAGAGGTTGGGCTGCCGTTCAGATTTCTGCTTGAGGGTGACCAATGAACAATGGTGTGAACCTATGATAGATATACTTACTACTTTTATGGCCCCTTGCTTTACTATGATATTTATTAATTTGATAGGCATGTCTTTGCCGTTATGAAGATTATTGAAAAATGTACCCTATCCTTGACCCTCATTTTTTATGTAGTGTCCATGCACTTTAATCTGTACAAGTCAACGATTCAGGTATTGTGGAAAGTAAACTAGAGACATTTAAACCATAGGCATGTGAAAAGGATTTTGTATTTATTTCTGGCTCAATCTCAAAGCGATTAGTTCTTATGACATGACCCTGCTTGATGTTCATCTCATGAAGAGGTCAACTGAAATTATGGTTGCTGTAGGAAAGTGTGGTGAAAGATTAGTTGGTGCCTGGCTTTCAGAGCAAATAATGTATGAGATCTCAAAGATTTATCTTCAAATGAGCAGCCATCTAAGTGAGGTGTCAACTAAGTCCACACACCGGACTGTGTGATCCAAGGATTGTAAATAATACAACCCTAATTTGTAAGAGGGAATGATATCAGAGTTTGATTACTGATGTTTTACTGTGGATTCTACTTCAAATGAATATTGCCTTACCTTGGCAGATCCTATAGTAGCTCCATAAACTCTTACTCGTATCATCAGTAAAGCATAGGAAATTAGGGATGTTCAGGAAACTCATTTACTGTTCCCTTTCTTGGTCACAGAACTGTATTCCATAACCATGTTTTTTTAAAACATTTTTGGAAATGTTATTGTTCATAGAAAATCCTGTCCAAAGGTCCAAAGAGAGAGCAGGTAAAAGGTATTGTGCTGCCAAAAGTTCCTTCAGTGTCTAAAAATAACCTCTAAGGTAATAATTTGAAGAAGAATAATTCTAACACATTTTGATTAACTCTCTCCTCTTCCTTCATATCCTGCTACCATAGAAACTGTTTAGTGAGAACTGAACATAAGTATTATCTTCTGTATATTACAAGAAAAACCTTGATGCTCAAAGTGGATAAGTTTTTAACAGATTCATTTTTCACTCTCTTGGTATAATAGGTTGGCATTCAAGGTTAGTTTTGTGTTGAAAAATTATATGTTTATGTCCAGAGGCTGAATGTTAGCTTGGTTTGATTTGATTTGCTAATGATAAATCCTACTTTAAAACTACACATCCCCAGGAACGTCCTCACTGTCTTGCTCAAAGAGGAACAAAGATTTTGCATATAGAAAAACAAAAGAGAAAAGAACATTATATATTTCAAGACGTATTGTTATATTGAAATGACAATTACAATTATGCCATGAATAAATAAGTGTGGAAAATGTTTAAGGAAACAAGATTAAGCATAGTTTTTAACTTAAGGTTGTTGCAGAAGGTTCAAAATAATAATGCAAAATTTACTTCCAAGATGGAGGTATTCTAATAGCACCTTCTTAAATGTATTTGATGAGATGCAAACCTACTTCTTAAGTTAAAATAAAATCAGGTATACTGAGCTAAAATATTTCCTAATTCTTCTGAACTGTCTTGCCAATGATTCTAATCATCACTTGCTATATAATCTGCCTTCTTGTGTGAAAACAAGTACATTATTTTTGGTTCTATTAACTGAACGCACTTTATAGACATTTAAAAATCAAACTTTTATTAAAATAAAAGCAGCCTTAATTTATAACATCAAAATTTCATCTGTATTTCTCTAGTCATGTTTATTTGACCTTACTATGTATTTGAAAATAATGTCTTTTTCTTTTGAAAATTAGTTCTAACGCCATAGGCCCTGTTGAGTTCACTATATTTTACAAAGATAAAATATGTGAAGTGTCTGAGTTTTTTAAATGACCAACAATGCCAAAATTATAAGCTTACCATATTCTGCCATAAATATTGACGTAATTTTTAGAAATGAAATAAACGTGAATATTATATTTCAAAGTTTAAAGTGAAGTAAGTTCCAAGTGTTTTACATAGACATAGAATAGAAATGATCTTTATCATTAATAAAATGCAATATAATTATTAAAGCTGACAGCAATGTTTTGCGTGTCTTATCAGATGTTATGTACTTTAGTAATCCTCAGTACGCTGAAAGAAAATACTGCATGCAGACAATTTTGAAGAATCACCGACTGAATGAAAATTCACTGATGAACTAAGATCGATTGTAGATTTTATAAAATTGGTAGATTTTATAAAATAAAATTCATGTTAATAAACATTATGGGCTAGAGATGCACTTGAAAAGTAAGTGAAAATTGATTACTTATGGGCAGGATATTAAAAAGTAACATCAGCTGTTTCTAATTTGGGAAGTATTTTCAAATACTCTCTTGAGACCACTTAAAATTCTTCACGCTTAGAAAACCACAAGTATTTCTAAAGTCATGCTCTTGGGCTACAATGAAAAGAATTAATGAAGTATTTGTGGTATTTGTCTGCTAATTTGATAAGGTGTACCAGAGCTATTGTAATACTATTGGAAACACATTTATTTAATTAAATATTTGAAACAGAGTACAGTAAGTGATTTGAGAACTTGCAAAAAGTATATTTCCTAGATTTTTCTTAAGACCCTGAAATTACATTTTGGGAACATTACAAAGATCACATCACAAAAATAATAGGTCATAATGATGATTTTACAGTACTATGAAGAATATGGATTGCATTATTTTAAAAGATTAATTATTAGGTTAACAGTTCAAATTAATCAGCAGAGAGATTGCAAAAGGTTACCCCACAAGATAGTTCTGTGTCTGTCTGTCTTTTAAAAAAATATACATATATATATATATTTATATTTAAGTATACAACATTTTTAGTTCTCCAAGTTTTCAATTAAAATAGAATAAATATATTTCATAATATAGGAAATTATATTATATTACATTAAAAATTTGAGTGCCCAAATATTTTTAAAATATCCAAATTTTATAGAAACCCAAGTGATATATGATATTTTTTTGTTGATCAAAGCAAATGTTTAAAATTTCCAATAAGAAGGGATAATATGTAATAAAAATGAAGATCTATGTGTCATAAAAATTGAAATGAGGAAAGGTTTTATACATGTGACGGTGTTCCAAAGAGTTCATGGAACATTTTCATCATTTTTCAATTTCATTTGCCACATTTTGAAGTCCCTTATATCATGTTACTATTAATATTCATAAGTATAACAAAATCATGAATTTGGATTTTCTTATGTCAAAATTAGTATTAACATAGAAATAGAGCAACATATTTTAAATATAGGAAAATTAGAATACCTTCTGCAGATGTATTTGCAAAATACTTTAATCAAATTAATCATATTAAAAAATTTAAATACACCCAGTTGATTTTGTGATTTTTAACACTGCTACCTTGAAAAAATTTAGTGTATGTAATAAGCAAATTTTGTTAATGGACATTAAGCTGGAGAAATAATCAGTCACTTATTAGTCTAATTGTAAGTGTAAGATTAAAAGTATCATTTAATTATAGTACCAGATGGATGACTAAAAAATTACAGTAGTGGGGAAAACACACTTTAAAATAATCAACCATTTAAGTTCCAAAGGTTCTTAAGGGTTAAGGTAGAGGCGGGAAGGAAACAGGAAATGGAAAATGGGATAATGGTGCTTGCCTTGAGGGAATTGCAATGAATGAATGGAAAACTGGTTTTCTGACCATCTCATTCACAATGCAAAGTTAAGATAAAATTCCAAGTTATCTTTTCTAAGATTGTTCCATAAAACATTTAACTGAACTTGCCTTTGTAAGTAGCCCTCATGTCAGGTCTAACTCAAAGTGATCCGAGATACACCAAAAGGAAACCCTGCCCTGCCCTGTGCTAGCCTCACAATTACGTCTTAGCCCATTGTTGCAACCAGTGTGTCAACTCGTCTCCTTGAGGGCCTTCCCCTTGTGCTGCCCTCTTGTCTACCACACATCATCATGTCCTTCTTCCAGGTCTGGTCTCTCAGCAACAGGTTCCAATTATATGAGACAAAGTTTGACAGTTCTTGCCTCTAAGAAGCATTCTTGCTAAGCTTCTTCCAAGACAGATGTATTTGTTCTTTTGTAGTCCATGTTTTCTATATTCTTCACTAGCACCATAATCAAATGGCTCCATTCTTCTTTGACCTTCCTTATTTAATGTCTAGCTTTCAAATCCATGTGACACAATTGAGTATCCAACTGCTTGGGTCAGGCTCACCTTATTCTTCAGAGGTAACATCATTACTTTCCAACATTTTGAAGAGGTTTTGTGCAGCAGATTAACCTAAGGCAATGCAGGTTTTTGACCTCTTGGCTGCTGCCACCATGACTGCAGATCCAAGCAAGAGGTCATCTTTGAGCACTTTAGTCTTTTCTACATTCAACACAAACTTATCTATTGGCCCAGTTGTGAGGGTTTTTGTTTTCTTTACTTTTAGTTGTAATACTTACTGAAAATGTTAATCCTTGATTTTCATGAGCAAGTGCTGCAAGTTCTTCTCATGATCAGCTAGCCAAGTTATGTCATTTCTGAACCGTTAAAGAGCAAATATATTTTAGGAGTATCTTATTGTTGATATTACGGAGGTCTGGTGATTAGTAGTCACACGTTGGGCTGTGGTCCTTGTGATGCAAGCTGAGAGTTGCTTTCCCATCAATACTGAGAGCCCGGAAAGCCACACAGGGTTGCCATGAGTCAGAATTGACTCAAGGGCAGTGCGGTCGTTCTTATTCACTGTCGTCCTGTTGATTCTCCCGCATGGTGACCCCTTTGAGCACAATGGCTTTATAGGACTTTTGGAAACAGCTAGCCAGATTTGTCTTCTGAGATGTAAACATTTGCCCAACTCATGGACTCTTTGTTAGAGACGTTATATATAAATATTAGTTATGCATGTATTTTCCCTTGGAAAATGTATTATTTATTTCACAAATATTTTTTATACAAATTCAGACCTATGCAAAATTTGAGATAGGAAGTTAAATTGAAATAGGGTAAGTGCTTTCCTACATCTTTACTTCTATAAGGAGGAAATGAGGAATACATAATAACTTTTTCCATCAAAATGTATAACTTTATGCACCCGTTTGTCCTCGGCGATCATATCGTGGAGGTGTGCACTCAATGATTTGATTTTTTTGTTCTTTGATGTCTGATAACTGATTCCTTCAGAACCACGTGATCACACAGGCTGGTGTTTTCTTCCATGTGAGCTTTGTTGCTTCTGAGCTAGATGGCCGCTTATTTATCTTCAAGCCTTTAAGACCCCAGACGCTATCTCTTTTGATAGCCGGGCACCATCAGCTTTCTTCACCACATTTGCTTACTCACCCGCTTTGGCTTCAGCGGTTGTGTCGGGAGGGTGAGTATCACAGAATGCCAATTTAATAGAAGAAAGTATGCATTGAGGGAGTGCTTGAGTAGAGGTCCAAGGTCCTTCTTGAAGAAAGCTGATGGTGCCCGGCTATCAAAAGAGATAGTTTCTGGGGTCTTAAAGGCTTGAAGGTAAACAAGCGGCCATCTAGCTCAGAAGCAACAAAACCCATATGGAAGAAGCACACCAGCCTGTGAGATCATGAGGTATTGAAGGGATCAGTTATAAGGCATCATAAGAAAAAAATATTACCATAGTGAATGAAGGGGGCAGTGCAGAGTGGAGACCCAAAGCCCATTTGTCGGCCACTGGAAATTCCCTCACAGAGCGGTCTAGGGGAGGAGATGAGTCAGTCAGGGCGCGATGTGGCACCGATGAGGAATACAGCTTTCCTCGAGTTCCTAAATGCTTCTTCCCCACCTCCCCCAACTACCATGATCTGAATTCTACCTTGAAAGTCTGGATAGAGCAGAGGTTGTACACTGGTGTATATGGGAGCTGGAGGCATAGAGAATCCCGGGTGGATGATACCTCCAGGACCAGGGGTGTGAGGGGCAATACTGGGAGGGTAGAGTGTGAGTGGGTTGGAAAGAGGAAAGCGATTACAAGGATCTACATATGATCTCATCCCTGGGGGATGGACAACAGAAAAGGGGGTGAAGGGAGACGCGGGACAGGGTAAGATATGACAAAATAATAATTATCAAGGGCTCATGAGGGAGGGGGAGCAGGGAGAGAGGTGAAAAAATGAGGACGTGATGCAAAGGCCTTACATGGAGAGCAAATGCTTTTAAATTGATGAGGGCAAAGAATGTACAGATGTGTTTTACACAAGTGATGTATGTATGGATTGTGATCAGAGTTGTATGAGTCCCTAATAAAATGTTTAAAAAATATATGACTTTAGATTAGGATATATCTACATCATAATATAAAATGGAACCAATGTGTAGTCTCTTCTGTTACAGAGTTGAGATATAATTACCTTCTCTCATTGAACATAAATCAAAATGTTCAATCAAAGTTACGTTTCTGAATTTTTTGTAGTTGTTCTCTTGTTTTTACATTTTTGTTTAAACACCTGTATATGTACAAGTAAAGATCAAAATTCAGCGTTTCTTTGTTTTAAAAATTATGTGTTTATCTACGTGTACATTTGTTCTTTGCTTTTGTGTTTTTGAGATTCATGCATCCATTATTGCAATATAACATTAAATTTTATGAGTATTACAAAGTACAAATCACCTTTTCAGTAGTTTGGTTGGACATAACAAATACTTTAGAACATGCTAATCATAGATCTTAATGCATATATACCTGCAGTATTCTTTAGTAGTAGAGTTCCTTTATTAGATGAGTTTAGCCTCACATTTATTACATAAGTCAGCTATATTTTTCAGTGGGTATATACATTTACATTTCTATTTTGCGTGAGTGCGTTTCTAGTGGTCTCAATGAAAGCCAATATACCTATTATATATATTCATATATTATAATTAATTTTCATCATATAATATAGCATATATTATATAGCTATATGATACACAATATATATTCAAGAATACATATATCACATATATTCAAATGAGTGAAGCATACCAAAAATATATTTATATATGTGTGTGATTGTGTGTGTGTGCATGTGTGTGTGTAGGATATACATACACATATAGAATGTGTGTGTGCATGTGTGTGTGTTCCTCACTCCTTTACACGCCTTCTTAAGTGTGACTGGAAGTTTGAGGGAAAATATATTTTGATTACTCATAAAATTTCAATAAAGAAAGTTGGGCAAAAGGCAAATTTTTTAGGTGAGGGTAGTTCCTTACTTATTGCACATATATACATATATAAACTGTTTTTCATTTCGTGAACTCTTGTTCAATTCCTATTTTATTTCATCTTGTTTTTAAAATCAGAATTGATGTTGGAAGCTTTAAGACATTTTCAGATTGTATGAAAGCAATTCTTTTCATCTAATAATGATATATTGTTTTTAGGCGCCATAGAGTCGGTTTCGACTTTTATGTAAACAGCTTAATAATATCAAACTGCATTACATTCCTGTATAAATCAATTAATATAAATGAATAATTAATTTAGAAGTTATTTTTATTCATATGAAATATCTTAAAAGTTAAAATAAACCCAAATTCACTGACATCCATTTGATTTGGAACAAAGTGACGGTATATATATATTAGAGTAGGATTGCCCCTGTTGGGCTTCTCATTCTGTAAATCTTAAAGGCGCCAACGTCTGTCCTTATCTCTCTCCCTGGGAGCACCCGGTGGTTTCTAAGTGATGACTCTGGGTTAGTAGGCCAACCCCTAACCCACTGGGTTTGTTATTCAGGTTCCCATGAGCATATCCTCTGTGTATTTTGCTTTGTTTTCTCCTATACATGAACCATTTTCATGATAAAATGTATTACTTAAAATAATTATAGATATATATAATTCTGTATTTTTATTTGTATTATTTTTTCTGAGACTTTTTAACAGCATGATTTTAGATTTCCATGTGAAATGATCTTTTCTTTTCCACTTTTATGACTAATTTTAGATTTTATTTTATGGAAATTGTAAAATGTAGTCAGAATTGTTTTTATTTTCTAGAAAGTATTTAGGTATTACTTTGGATTCAATTTATATATTTTTGGAAAATGACCAATGTGTACTTCAGAAGAAAATGTGTTCTCTATTAATGGTTATAATGGCTATAAAGCTTAATGTAGCTCAATAATAATCTCTTTAACTTATATTTTATTGATTTCAAAAGTCAGTCTCATTATGTTAAGCTTTCAGTTGCATTCCACAAGTTATTTTATCTGGTCGTCGAATCCTGATAATATTAAATAGGTTTATTAAATATTTGCCCCATTTTTTTTGCTATTACCCATAGGACTATTTTCTGAAATAAGCTTATCTAACATACAGAAGCATTTCTGTTTTTAAATATATTTTTGCAAAGAATTCCTTTATTTTTTCCTATAACTTTAGCAACAATAGTTCATTTAAAAAGGTTTCTGCATATATGCTAGTATTGGGAGAAAAAATAGGACCCTAAGAATTCAAAATCCATTCAGAGTGTAGTTGGGCATAATTAAAAATTATCCTCAAATTAGATAAACAAAATTCAACATACAAAATGCATATTATAAAAAGCACTCCTACCAATATTGTCGTGGTCCTTGTTCGGTGCGCCATCAGGTGGGTCTGGCCATAGCGACCCGATAAATAACAGAATGAAAAACTGCCCTGGCCTGCAGCGTCCTCACAGTTGGTCCATAACTAAGCCCACTACTGAAGCCACAGTTTCAGTCCGTCTCATAGGGCCTTCTTCTTTGTAGCTGGGTTGTTTCCAACTGCTTGCAATTCTGAACTGTGCCACGATGAACATTAGAGCACAGATGTCTGGCCATCATTTGTTTCTTGCCTCTCCTGTGTACATGGCCAGTAGGGGGAATTACTGGGTAGTATTGTAGCTCAATCTCCATCTGTTACAGATATCGCCAAATCGATATCCATAATAGCTGTATATATCTACAGGGCCACCAGCAGTGGGTGAGAGTTCCTATCTCCCACAGCCCCTTCAACACTTGTTACTTTCTGATTTTTTGAATTGGGCTATATTAGAGGGTGTTAGGTGGTATCTCATAGTTGTTTTAATTTGCATTTCCCTTACAGCTAAGGATCTGTAACATTTTCTCATATATTTATTGACTATTTCCATTTCTGCCCTTGAGAAACTTCGCTTCAGGTCCTTTGTTCACCTCCTCAGTGTGCGTTAGCAGAGTATTGTGGATTTTAGTAATAAGGTCTTTGTCTGATGTGTCATTGCTAAAGATGTTTTCCCAGTCTGTGGGCTCTCTTATTACTCTCTTGGTGAATTATTTTGATGTATGCAGGTGTTTTATCTTCAGTATATCCCACTTGTCTATTTGTGTCTCCTCTGCATTTGTATCCTTCCCTGTTTCTGATAGCCTATGCATACCCTGTGCCAAGGTTCTCAGGTTGGTCCCAGTTCCCTCATTAATGGCCCTAATAGTTTGGGGTTTTACCTCAAGGTCTGATCCACCTTGCGTTTATTCTTGTGCATGGAGTGAGGTAAGGGTCTTGCTTCATTTTTCTGTAGGTAGATATCCATGTTTTTTCCAGCACCACTTATTGAAGTGGGCCGTCCCATTTGATATTTTGGGCCCTTATCAAAATGCAGTTGTCTGTATGCTGGTATATTTTTTTAATTTCTGGGTTTTCAGCTTTTTTCCATTGGTCTGAATATTTTTTCATTATACCAGTACCACACTGTTTTGACTACTGTGGCTGTAAAATAAATGCTAATGTCAGGTAGAGCAAGCCCTCCCACTTTGTTCTTCTTCTTGAGGAGTTCTCTACTAATTCTGGGCTTCTTCCCTCTCCATATGAAGTTAGTAATCAGTTTTTTCAATTAGTTGAAGAAGGATAATGGTATCCGTATTGGAATAACCTTAAACTTATATAGTGCCTTGGGCAGAACTGACATCTTTACTATATTGAGTCTTCCTATCCGAAAGCATAGGATATTCTTCTATTTTTTGAGGTCACTCTTGGTTTCTTGTAATAATGTTCTGTAGTTGTCCTTGTACAAATCTTTTTTTTTTTTTAACTCAGGTATATCCCTAGATACTTCATTTTGTGCTCAGCTATTTTAAAGGGTACTGCTTTTTCATTGCTTCTTCTGTGATCTTGTCTGATGTGTACAGGAGTCTGATAGACTTCTGTTTGTTGATCTTGTATCCTGCCACTCTGCTATATTCCTCTATTGCTTCCTGCCCTCTACTTGTGGAATTTCATGGATTTTCGATGTATAAAATCCTATCTTCTGTGAATAATGATAGCTTCGCCTCTTCCTTCCCAAGACCAATACCTTTGATATCTTTTCTTTGTCTTGTGATGTTAGGTAGGACCTCCAGTATGATGTTAAATAGGAGTGGGGACAAGAGGCATCCTTGTCTGGTCCCCTTTTTCAGTGGAATTGTTTTTCATCTTTTCTCCATTGACTACCACTTTGACTGTTGGTTTTTCATATGTAGCTTGTGTAATATTGAGGACTTTTACTTCTATTCCTTTCTTCTTGAGTGTCTTAAACAGGAATGCTTGTTGGATGTTGTCACATGCCTTTTCCACATCTTTTGATATTATCATGTGGTTCTTACAATTATTCCTATTAACGTGGCAAATAATACTAATGGCCTTTCATACAATATCCAACTTTCACATACATATGATGCAACAGAAATACCATGGCTTGCTTAGAGCACCTTAATTCACAAATTAGTACACTTGCTTTTCAATACTCTAAAGTAGTCTTGTGCAGCAGATTTACTGAATGCAATTCACTTTTTGATCTCTTGACTGGTCTTTCAAAGAATATTGATAGTGGATCAGAGCAAAACAAAATCCTTGCCAACTTGAAATGTTTCTCCATTTATAACGATGTTATACATTGGTCCAGTTGTGAGGATTTGGTCTGCTTCACATTGAGTTGTAATTCATACTGAAGACTACAATTTTTGCTCTTCATCAGAAAGTGCTTCAAGTCCTCCTTATTTGCAGCAAGGGAGGTTGTGTCATTTGCATATCTCACATAGTTAGTAAGACTTCCTCCAATCCAGATGCCACACTTTTCATCAGATAGCAGGTTCTCTGGTGATTTGCTCAGCACGTGGATTGAACAAATATTTTTAGAAGATACAACCATAATGAGCACCTTTCCTGATTTTAAACCATGCAGTAATCCCTTGTTCTGTTTGCACAATTGCCTCTTGATCCATATCCAAGTCCCTCATGAGCACAATGAAGCATGATGGAATTCCCATTCTTCTCAGGGTTAGCATAGATTTTTTTTATGGTACACACAGTCAAATGCCTTGGTATTCTTTCTGGTATTTAATCCTGGTACTCTCTGTTTCAGCCAAGATCCATCAGACTTTAGCAATGATATCACTTGTTCCAAGTGCATTCAGCCTAAACCTCCGGAAGCTTTCTGTCAATATAGTGTTGCCACCCTTGTTGTAAGATCTTAAACAAAATGTTACTTACATGCAATATCGAAGATATTGTTTTACAGTTTGAGAATTCTGTTGGGTCACTCTTCTTTGGAATGGGAACAAATATGGATCTAGTCCAGTCAGTTGACCAAGAAGCTGTCTTCCAAGTATCCTTGCACAGATAAGAGAGTGCTTCCAGTGCTTCATCAGCTTGTTGAAACATTTCAATTGGTATTCCTATTCCAATTTTATTTATACCTATATTGGTATCAATATAGTTTAGATATTTCTATAAATTTTTGCAAGCATTACCTATATATTCATATATTTGCACCAATATTTGTTCCAATATGTTCCAATGTTATGTACTTCAATTTCATCTTAGTTTTCTCTCTTCTTTGACCAGCAGATCTAATGTCAAATCTTCTTGATGTTGTTTATAGGAAGCTTTGATTCCCAGCAGCAGATTCTCATCAGTCTATATCCTAGTTCCTAAAGCACACCTCCTGGAGAATTCCTTCTCTGTTCTGCAAACCACATTCTCTGATGATAGATGAAATTATATATATATATATATATATATATATATATATATATATATATATATATATATATATATATATATATATTAAACTGAGAAACAGCCTCACTAGCACAACTACTTGGCTCAGGAAGTGTGTGGATCTGTACACATTGCCAAAAGGCCACATAGATTCCGCCCTACCATTGGGCTGGCCTTGTACCACAGAGGGGCCATTTTAATCTTTCACCCACGTGGAGGGACCTGCATCCTTCACTCATAAGATTCCTCTCACTAGCCTCCTGGGAATGATGCGGGGCCAAGTCAATGTGTGCCCATGCATTAATGACCTGCCAACCACCTTCATATGGGGGTGGCCCTGAGGGCTCTAGGCATGTGGGCAGTGGTTCCTATTTTCTGTGGGATCAGCCTCTTTGGAGGTTACAGAAACCTGGTACACAGCCCGCTGGAAGTCCCCTGACCGTTTGCAATGTGAGGTACTTTGAAGTTCCACCACACTCAGGTCTAGCCTCACACTACCCTAGAAAGAAGGTTCAATCCTTTATTTTGAATTTCTGAGATACTTCCAGACTTGCTCCATGATTTTTGACTATGGTTTATACTCTCACTACACAAATGATCAAAAATAGCATTTTCAGTCTACTGAATGAAGGTATATGAGGTCAAAATCCACTTGGTGAAATGTCATATATGTCCATTATGATATTGACAAAAAAGATATTAGAATAAGAAGCAGAAAATATAACTGGTACATAATTAGAATAACATATGTAAATAAGATAATACAAAAATCTAAGAGGCCCCAAACCTGGTCAGGACCTTTTCCTGCCTATAATAATAAGAAAGAAAGGAGAAAAAAAGCTGTCTCACAGGCCGAGGGACTGTTCCCTAAGGAGAACTTCAGTTTTAAGATAATGGGTAAAGTTATAACTCAACACTAAATTTTTATGGCTTTGAAAAATTACCCATTTCTCAGTTCAGGTGGGAGAAAGAATTGGGTGCTTATGAAAGCATTAATAATCATGATATAAAACTAGAGCAATTATAACATACAAAAACATTTATCTAAACCCAGCTTATACCAACTATATATTTAGATGCTTCATTACAGTTTTATACAATGCAAAAAGGCTTAATATATTGCTCAGAAAACTTCATTATCAACAAAGAGCTTTTTATGCATATGGTAAGAACATTAGTCATAAACTTGGTTTTAAATTAATCTATACTTATTTATTCTAGAAAGAAGGAAAAAAACAAAATGTATTTTTTAATATAAAGCTAAATCCCCAACCCTAGACACCCTAAAATGTACATGGACAAAATGTGATACATCACATAAATATACTCAATCCACCTTATTTTATTTATGATGCTTCATGTTTCCATGTGAATATTCATCAAAATTATAGCAAGTGTGGTTGTAACTAAATATTGATTTTAAAAAGAAACAAAGATAAGTTCATCAATAATTCATATGCAATGTTGTCAAATCTGTTATGAACTGTCTTTTAAAAATCAAACCAGCTATACATCTAGACTCACCACAAATATTTTTGTTTAGTCAGGGTTTTACTTTTCATTTTTAATATTATTCTTTGGAATATATAATACGTAGCCATTAAAATTAATTTTTACCATGGTATAATCAGGATCTAGGAATAGTAAGTATTTTCCTGCTGTCTACTAATTTGTATTATTTGATCATACATAGATTACCTTTTGTACTAAAATGTCTTAAAGCACATAGGCATCCATATGTGCAAACGCTCAGAGTTTTAATGGTAACAATTATCCTACTGAGCTGCCATAACAAAAGGAATGCTTGATGTATTTGTATGAATGTGTAGACATCGTGTTATCCATCTTGCTATCCTCCGGGAGATATGTTTTCAACTTGGAATAATTCTGGAAATTACTCATCTTCCGAAGAGAAAATGATGTAAATTCTCTTCCCATTATCCACACACAAGTGAAATTCACTGCATCAATTATGTGGATGGAGAGAACACCAAGAGATCATGAAGAAAGGACAGAACACGTAGCAGCAATAGACATACAAAAAGCAAACTTGGCAAGATGTCCACTCTAGGGAACTTACTATATATTATGTATTTCATAAATTAAATTGAATCATAAAACTCATTTATCATCACAATGATACTTAAATAAGTATCACAAAGAGATGGAATTATTAGAACCTGATTCGACATGCAGAACAGTAATCGCAGTGGCTTAGTCCACGGAGACTTGTCAGGATAAAGCAAAAGAACGACATAGGCTCAAGCAGAAAATAATTGATTTGAAATTAGAATAAAAGTCTCTGTCATTAATAGCTACTTTACATATTGGTGGTACTATATATCAATATTTTTAATGCATTGGTCACTTTACATTTAATATATCGCTACAAAATTGTTTCCTGCCATGGAGCATCAGAAGACCTCAGCAGACCCAGCTGGGCGGATGGAGACTGAGCCCTCTTTCCACCATTGCCACTGACCTGAGCCTCTGAGAAATGAGTATTTCGTGGACTGTACTTACGACTCACGGGCTGATAGGGATTATAATGTGTACAATAATGCAGCTATGTTGTTCCACACGAAGTGCAGCCAAATGGTCAGGTTCCTGGCACGTATCAACCATTCACCCAGGAAGAAGGACCACAATCACAATTACTCGTTTTCATTTTGATGCCCTGTCACGGGATGACATGCAAAAATGTAGGCATAAAGATATCAATGAGCAACGCTCATATTCATGCATGTATAGTATGAAAATAAACAATATGATGTAGTGGAACATAATGCAATATAAACCTGAGCCAGCTTAGTGTTTCATATTCTATCTTTTAAATTGAAAAAATATATATAAATTGGAACCTAACTCTAGGGATCCTTATAAGTATATGAATTCTTTGGCTAAATAATGTAGGAATAAAGTATTTTATCTTTGGACACAGTTATCAAATTTCTGAAAAAATGTTGCAATGATATTATGTACAGTCAGTCCCCTGGTTACAGACGTTCCATGAAGAACAATTTTGTATTGTCCTATGATGTTATGTAAACTTGCCTTCCCTTTGAAACTATTGCGCCAACTCTGTAATTGTTGGGGTCCCTCGAGTCAGTTCCTACCCACAGTGCCCCTATGCACAACAGAGCAGCACACTGCCTGGCCCTGCGCCATTCCAACCATCTTTCCTGAAATCAATGCTGTGTTTGTAGTCACAGTCAATCCATCTCCATGGGGGCCTTCCTCTCCTCCACCATCCCTTTACTTTGACAAGCATGATGTCCTTCTCTAGGGACTGATCTCTCCTGACAAAATGTCCAATTGTATGTAAGCCGGAGTCTTGCCATCCTTGCCTCTAACAGCAATTGGGCCGAACTTCTTCCAACCCTACTCACAGCAAATTCATCACAATCATATCCCTTTGCGCTACCCCAAACTTTAGATTCAATGAATAGAATTTTCATTTCTTGCACTTAAATAATCCAATTCTGAGAAGTCCATCCGACCTCATAATAACTATATAGGACAGAATAGATCTACCCTATAGCATTTCTGTAACTGTGAATCTTTATGGAGACTGTCTTATCTTGTTTCCATGGAGTGGGCTAGTTAGCATCCTTCTGTTTAAACCACTGTGTTACCAGGATTCCTTCTTCTTGCATGAAAACCCAAACCAAGACCCATTACCATTAAGTCTATTCAAACTCATAGCGACTTTTTAGGATTGAGTAGACCTGCTCCTTAGGATTTCCTGGGCTATAAATCTTTACCAGAGCAGACAGCCTCCTCTTTTTCCTGAGGAGCTGCTGGTATTTTTGAAACTCTGACCTTTCAGTTAGCAGTTCAGGACTAATCCACTCTGGCAGCAGGGTTCCTTCCTTGTACTAATGTCAGGTTAAATAAGAACCATATGCACTGGCGCCTTTTATCTACAATTTCAACTTAAGACACACTTAGGAACAGGTCTCATTTGTAATACTTTATAAAATTATTCAAGAACTATTTAATAACCTGTATAATTCTCATAATCAGGATATGTAAAAATATACAGAACATGGTCCTTGCTATCACAACTCACAAATATCTACAGTTGCTAAAAGTAAATACCATAAATCAATGGTTATCATGTAAAGTGTGTTGCCAGAGAGTCAATGCCAACTAATGGTGACTCCATACCCATAGCATAAAACTGCCAAATATGGTTTTCAAGGCTGACCTTTCAGAAGCAGATCGCTAGGTCTGTTTTTCCAAGGTGTTTTTGGGTGGACCTGAACTTCCAGCTTTTGAGCTAGTAAATGAGTGTTTGACTGTGGGTATCACCCAGAGACAGCAATCATCATGATACAGTGTAATAAGTATAAAGTTACATGATGGCAACATATAAAATTCATGTCTACTTAATGCTGGGAGATATCATGCATATCCACTCATGATTTTGTGCTTAACACTAAAAAGTGATTAGCCATGAACATAACAAAAACCTGAAGGGGAATGCATTCTAAGTAAGTTAACAGCATATGTCAGTAAAGAGTTATTTTAGAAATAAAAACTCCAAATAACTAATAGTCATCAAGCAAAGCATGAAATATGAATGCTATTGTTGTTGTTATGTACCATCAAATCTATTCCAGCCCATAGCAACCCCATACACTTCCCAGTCCTGCATAGGAAAAGCTGTCCCTATGTTTGAGCCCATTGTTGCAACCGCTGCGTCAATCCATCTCCTTCAGAGCCTTCCATTTCTTTCCCTGTTCCTCCACTTTACCCAGCATGATATTTGTCTCTTGGGGCTGGTCTCTCCTGACAAAGTGTACAAATTATGGAGTATGAAGTGTTGCTATCCCTGACTCCAAAGAGCATTCTGATTATCTATTATGAACAGATCATTGGTCTTGTATAATTTTATCATGAGATCTACAGCTTTATTTCTGTCACCAAGATCATATTTTCAAACTACTGTGCTTTCCTCTTTGTTTTCAATGTTTGGATTCCAACCACCAATAATTAGCAATGCATCCTGATAGTACATTTGACAAATTTCCACCCGAAGATGTTGGTAGCATTCTTCAATTTCTTCAGCACTAGCTTTGGTTGGTGGCGCATACATTCCAATAGCAGTTGTATTCATTAGATTTCTTGTAGGTGGATAGATATTTTCCTATCACAGACAGCACTGTAGTTCAAGTTTGAATTTGAAATGCCCCTTTTGATAATGAATGAAATGTCTTTCCACCTGATTGTGTCATTCCAGGCTAGTAAATCAGATGATTTTCTACGTCAAAATGGCCAACACCAGCCCAATTCGGCTCACTAATACCTAGAATATTTATCTGCATGTGTTCCATATAATAGCTGATGACTTCCAATTTTCCTACATTCATACTTGACACATTCCAATTTCCTATCATTGAAAGATTTGTTCAGCTGTTCCTTCTTAATTTGAGTTGTGCACCATCAGCAAATAAATATCTGGAAGGTTCCACATCCACACGCTTTAGCCAACTCATGGTCAACTCCATTCTGAGAAAGCAACTCGTCCTTAATCACATTGTAAAAGCGCTCCGACCTGAGATACCCATCTTCCAGCATGCCCTCCATCAGTGCTCAGCTTCCGTTCATTCTGCCTTCAGGGCCTGACATCTTCAAGCTGTGCATAAAGTTTTCGGTGGCTATTTCATTCGAATGTTTCACAATTTGGCAAAAAATAAATAAAGAAAAAGAAAATGAGCTAATGGAATATATCTCTATTTGGTTGCTTTAGAATACCTTTTAAAGTAAGCAGGTTAATTGTATTTCTATCTTGATGATGCTATTAATTTAGGTAGAGTATATTGACTGTGTACATATTAAACAACCATCCATTAAGATATGCATTAAAATAAACATGTTAGAAAATATTCTAAATTTATGAACTTAAGGTTAACAAAATAAAACAATCTTTATTCAGTTTGTGAAATCATTCTTTCAGAATCTAAAGAAAACTATAAAAGATATCTATCAGTCATATGTTTATATATAGCATATAAAATACCTGTTAAAATGCAATGTACACACTACAACCAATGTGGGAGAGGACAGGGGGAAACAAAGAATAATGCAAGGAAATTAGTTACAGAAGAATGATCATATAATGTGGCTCTACACCAAGTCATTTCTTCCTAAGCACATTGCAAAAAATAGCTTGGGAACATAGTTCAAATTTTCTGCATTCCAAATGTTGTGGTTAGTTTTGCTCTTGGCATTTAACAATATACATATTATCCTGAGGATAGAATGTTGTCAGTCTTCTAGATAAAGCTAGACTGTTGATATATTCAAGATCCAATCAACATCTGCGTGATTTACTTACATTTGAAAATCTAGTTTCACTATTTAAGATGATTTCTGTATGTATTTTATGAAGGTGTATTTAAGAGAAACAGTACATTTTTATCACATTAAAATGGCAACATATTTTATTAAAAAATCTACTGGACATAAATATAAATGCAATAATATCTTTTACAAACTACCTTGAGTCATTCCACAAATACTAACTGAACATCTAAATTTGAGACAGGAAAAAAACAGCTCAATTTTAAACAAAATCATAGTTTGAGTGAAACTTAAATGCTGGGAAGGAAAAATGTAGCAAATATATTTATGTCTGGTAGTTGACACATGCTGTGAAGTAAAATAAAACAAAGTAAGCAATATAAGGCAATGGGGTGTGAACTACTATTTCAAATAACATTTTGAAAGGACCTTCTGATAAAGTGATTTAAGCAAACATCTACGAAACGCCAGATATCATAATAAAGTGAGAGATAAAGCCAAATGTTTGACCAGGGGAAAGAGGTCTGCATAGAGAACAGTCTACAACTAGTCATCGAGCTCCAACTACGTGCACAATAAGATATGTACGTCATAAAACAGCTGTGTGTGTGGTCCCTTTGACTGCACTGGGATCCAGCTTTAGAGACAGTATGTAGTATGCACTTTGATAAGTATTCATATGACAAATGAGTGGCCAAAGTCATTAAGAGACTAAAACGAAACAAATGCACTTCCATCTGGTCGATGACACTCATAATGATTCCACAGGGTAGACTGGAACTACCTTCATCAATTTCTGACCTGCTGACCTTGAGGATCACAGCCCAAGGAGCAACCACTGCACACCCAGAGTTCCCTTGATTTAAGACTAGCAAGACGATAATGCTGACAGTAGAAAGAAAGCACTCTCTTCTATCTTATGTGGCTCAGTGATATGACATTTGGTGGGAAGTCATTTTCCTGTATCTTTTTGAATATAGAAGGGCAGAATAGATAAATGTCATGGAGTCAAAATCAACTGGTATTCAAAAAAATCACCTGCTATCCAGCGGTGATTGATGAGAAAGAGTAGAACCTTTCTGTAGGGCTTCCCCGTCCATCAGTCTTTGCCAGCGGGGATAGTTTCTTGTTTGTCCCTCAGAGAGCCTGTTTGTCTGACAGCCCAGTGTGCTACCTATCACAGCAATTTACTATTTGTACAGATCTATCTAGATAAGGTAGGCTGGATGAACAGTCTGGAGGAGAAAACAATGGGACCAATGGTTCCAGGGGGACATAGGAAAGGGAAATCTGGGGTTAAGGAGGTGGTGTTGATTAACAGGGGAGCGACAAGTGATCCAAAATTAGTGGTAAGGAGAATGTGAGAGGCCTGTTAGGGATTCAGCAAGGACAATGTAACCAACAGAAATTACTGAAACCCAAATGAAGGCTGAGCATGATAGTGGGACAAGAGGAAAGTAAAAGGAAATAGAGGAAAGAACTAGGTGACAAAGACTATTTATAGAGGTCTAAATACAGGTATGTACATATGTAAATATAATTATATAGGTTGGTGGGGAAATAGATCTATGCACATATATTTACAGGTTTAGTATTAAGGCAGCTGATGGACATTGGACCTCTACTCAAATACATACTCAATGCAAGAAAATGTTGTTCTATTAAATTGGCATTCCTTGATGCACACCTTCCTGACATGGTTGCTGAAGACAAATGTGTGCATAAGCAAATGTGATGAAGAAAGCTGATGGTGCCTGGCTATCAAAAGGTATAGATAGCATCTAGGGTCTTAAAGGCTTGCAGATAAACAAGCAGCCATCTAGCTGAGACGTATCAAAGCCCACATGGAAGAAGCACACCAGTTTTTGTGACCATGAGGTGTAGAAGGGACCAGGTATCAAACATCAAATAACAAAAAAATCATATCAGTAGGAGCCCACCTTCCCAATATGATCACTGAAGAAAAACATGTGCATAAGCAAATGTGGTAAAGAAAGCTGATGGTACTCAGCTATCAAAAGATAGAACATCTGGGGTCTTAAACGCTTGAAGATAAATAAGTAGCCATCTTGTTGAGAAGCATCAAAGCCCACATGGGAGAAACACACCAGCCTGTGTGACTACGAGGTGTCGAAGGGATCCGGTATCACGCATCAAAGAACAAAACATCATATCACTGTAAATGAGGGTGAGTGCAGAGTGGAGACCCAAAGCCCATCAGTAGGCAACTGGACACCCCCTTACTGAAGGGTCGTGGGGAGGAGATGAGCCAGTAATGGTGCAGAGTAGCAACAAACAGGGTAGCAACAATGACACATATATCTTTCCTCTAGTTCTTAAATGCTTCCTACCCCCACTGTCATGATCCCAATTTACTTACAAATCTGGCTAGACCAGGGGATGTACATCGGTACAGATAGAAACTAGAAACACAGATGACCCCATCAGGACCAGTGGTGAGAGTGGCGATGCCTGAAGGGTGGAGAGAATGTGGGGTGGGTGGAAAGGGCGAAGTGATTACAAGAATCTACATATTACCTTCTCCCTGGGGAATGGACAACAGATAAGTGGGTGAGGGGAGACGTTGGGCAGTGTAACATATGACAATATAATAATAATTTATGAATTATGAAGGGTTCATGAGGGAGGAGGGAGGGTGAAGAAAAAATAGGAGTTGATATTAAGAGCTCAAGTAGAAGGCAAATGTTTTGAGAATGATGATGGCAACAAATGTACAAATGTGCTTGACATAATGGATGGATGTATGGATTGTGATAAGAATTGTATGAGCCCCTGATAAAATGATTTTTGAAAAATGACCTTGTTGAATGAATGAACTAATGGGTGCATAAGAGAAATGTAACGACAGGATTGAGTATGTATAACTTTACATTTACTAGAAAGTAAAAATACTATACTGGTAGAACAACTCCGTGTGGTACAGAATTTGTAGTGAGTTATATATGTGGAAATGGAGAGATTAAGAAAATAATTATTCTGGTATTTTATAACATTCACAATATAATCTGTGAGTGTTATCTAAATATCTGGGAACAATTTGAACCAAACCAAATCATCATAGCTTGAATTTGGCATAATACTGTCATGGCTATATTTTTGTTCGGTGCCAGAAATTTGGACACAATAGAACCAAACAGTGACTGGTCCTGTGCCATCCTCACAAGCGTTATGTCTGGGTCCATTGTTCTAACCACTGTGTTCATCTAACTAACTGAGGGCATTTTTTTCACTGCCCCTCCACTTTACTGCTCCTCTGTCATCTTGGTGGTCTGTGGTGGCTTTCATATTGCTGGATGCTAGAAGCTATGTCAATAGTGTGTATATTAGATTTTATGTCCTTGAACCTGTGTGAAAACATAAATGTGAGCTTCAACCTATCAGTCAGGAGAGTGTATATCTTGGTTGTATCCTCTTACCATACTTATCCTATCGATACACCAACCAAATAATTCTACAAACTGGACCATTTCTAAGCATGACATCTGGATTCGGGGAAGGTACTTGGTGATTAAAATGTAGGATTACAGCCTTCAATATGAATTACAAACTAATATAAAACCAAGCCAAACAAAGAAATCACTGCCATCAAGTCAACGCTGACTCTTCACGACTCCCCTGGGCTGGCGAGACTGCAAGGTTTACAGGAATAGAAAGGAGTCCAGTCTTTCCACGTGCGGAACTGCGGACCGTGTGCATCACAGCTCAGCACCTAACCAC
The DNA here is from genome assembly GCF_050624435.1 of Tenrec ecaudatus. Lineage (NCBI taxonomy): Eukaryota > Metazoa > Chordata > Mammalia > Afrosoricida > Tenrecidae > Tenrec > Tenrec ecaudatus. Next base: position 110,029,229 of record NC_134530.1, read on the forward strand.
GCCACCAGGGCTCATGCGAATTCACATAAAGAAACCCAAGTCGATCAAAACTGGGCCCAGAGGTAACATCATGATGAATTGAGTAAAGATCAAAGCCGTCAAGTATTTTGTCTTGCATGGATCCACAATCAATGCTCACAGAAGCAGCACTCAAGAGATCAAAAGACACATTGCATTGAGTAACCTGCTGTACAAGAACACTTTAAAGTGTTGAAAAGCAAATAAGCTACATTGAAGACTAAGGTGCATTTGACCTAAATCATTGTATTTTGTCATATGCATGTGAACGCTGAACATTGAATAAGGATGACTGAAAAAGATTGATGCATTCAAATACTGGTGCTGGTGAAGCATTTTGAAAGTCCTACGGACTGCCAAAAGAACGAGCATCTGTCTCATAGGAAATATGGCCAGCATGAGCCTTAGACGCAAGGATGGCAAGAGTTTGTCTCAAGTACTTTGGACATTTTATCAGGAAAGACTTGTCCCTGACAAAGGAAATCATGCTTGGTCAAGAATAAGGGCAGTAAGAAAGTTGAGGACACTCCACCAGATGGGTTGGCACAGGGGCTGCGGCAATGAGCCCGCTTAACAATGGTTGTGATGACAGTACAGGACTGAGCAGTATTTTATGCTGTTGCTCATAGGAACTGATCATTGAAACTGACCAGTAACATTTAAAATACATCTATGGTTATAGTTCTATTTTAGAGACAATTTTGTATTCTATTAAAGAAATGGAATTAAGGTATGTAGGGAAATGAAATTACTTGGTATGGCTCTTTTAAATATATCGTTATCACTCCAACCAAGTGATCGGATAAAACTGAACTGTCAGAATGTCAATTATGATTCATAGTCATCTCATAGGACAGGGTAGAACTGCCTCTATGGGTTTCTGAGACTTTAAATCTTTTTTTTAAATTTAACATTTCAAAGAATGAGAATTTTATAACTTTCAATGATGCTCATGCAGAACCAAGATCTTAAATCTTTATGAGAGTAGAAATCCGCACGTTTCTCCAGTGGAGCTACTGGTGGTTTTGAACAGCTAATCTCACAGTCAGCAACTGAATATGTAACCCACTGCACCACCAGGGGGAAATGATTGTGTGGAGTCATGCAGCTACAGTGTGAGAAACAGTAACAGACAGAATTGGTCAGTTTGGTCATTCCACCAGGTATACAGTTGAACCATTTCAGAACTTGTACCTGGATCAAGAGGCAGTTGTGTGAGCAGCACCCGGGAATACTGTGTGGTTTAAAATCTGCAGAGATATGCGTAAAGATTGTATCCTCTCACCATATTTATTCCATCTCTATGCTGAGCAAATCATCAGAGAAACTGTATTTTATGAAGAATTCTGCATCAGGATTGGAGGAAGGCTTATTAACAACGCGTGTGTTGTGGATGGCACAACCTTGCTGGCTGTAAGTGAGGAGGACTCGGGGCACTTGCTTATGAAGAATAAGCATCGCAGCCTTCAGGATGGAATAAAACTCAACATAAAGACAACCGAAATTCTCACAACTAGTCCTATGGGTAGCACCATGATAAAGTGAGGGACAAAATCGTCAAGGATTTTATTTTGCTTGGATTCACATGCAGTACTCAGGAAACAACAGTGGAGAGAGAAATGGTGTGGTGCATTGGGTAGATCTGCTGCACAAGACCTGCTTAAAAGGTGAAAAGGAACCATGTTACTTTGAGAAGTGGGGTGCACCTGACCCATGCCGTGGCATTTTCAGTTGCCTCATATGCATGTAAAAGTTGGGCTTTGAATACGAAGGACCTAAGAGGAATCAATGCATTTGAATTGCATTTCTGGAGGACAATACTGAAAACACCAGACTGCCAACTGGGCAAACAAGTGTGTCTTGGAAGAAGTAAGGTCAGAGAGCCCTTCACAGGCTAAGATGGTGAGACTGCATTTTACAAAGTGAACAAGTGCGGACATATTGTCAAGATATTCCCTAGTGAAGAGCATCGTGCTTTGAAAGGTAGAAGGGCAGTGAAAATAGGAAGGCCCTCCACAAGACCTATTGACCCAGTGGTTGTATTGACCAGGCACTCAAGCAAAGGAACATTTGTGGTGTCGAACTGGACAGTTTTATATTCTGTGAGTTTGAACTGACCCGATTTTGGAAATTTGGGGAAACTTTTATTTTCAACTAATTGTGAGTAGACTTGTGCTAAACAATTTAAAAGAAATAATCTTGTATATATACCTTACCTGTTGGTTGCACGGTTATAAATTTGTGTAGGTGATGACCTTATCATACTCACTGCCCTCATCTCAATTCTGGATCATAGTGATCCACAGGAGAGGCTAACACTGCCCCGTTAGTTCCTGAGACTTTACAGGAACTCCGTCTCTGTATTTATTTACAGGAGTAGAAAGCCTTGTCTTTCTCCCAAGGAGCAGCTGGTGGTTTTGAACTTCTGACCTTGAGGTTAGCAGCCCAACACGTATCTACTGTGTCATTAGGGCTATTTAAAATATTTACATACTTCTCCTTATTCTTCACTTACTTTGATCAATTTCTACTGAATTCCCTCCTATTTTGTGTTGCTGTTTGTAGGACCTGAATGGACACGTGTCTATGATTTGGTAAGTGATTTCACCTCCTTCTGCCTCTGGTTTCTAGTAACCATTAAATAATATTACTTTCTGTGTGCACATCTATTCTTGACTTTTTAATAAATGTGATAAATTATTTTCCTTTAATATTAATTTATTTTACTTAGCATGATGTCCTTCAGATTCATTTAGGTGATAAGATGCTGACAAATTCATTATTTTTCTTAATTATTGTGCAGTATTCCATTTAAGATAGAAGGGGACCACAAAAGTTTGTACAAAAGTTCCATTAAATTTTAATTACCTTTGTCTATGAACTTTTTAAAACCCCATCCTATATACTACATTTTACCTTCACCGTGTATTTCCATTCAGTCATTTTCCTTTTATTGATGACACCTAGCTTGTTTTCCTGCTGGAATGAACAAAGATGTGTATATGTATATTCATGGCTTTTCTATTCATAATTATTCATGTTTTTTCTCTTATATCTCTATGATATACACTTGGTTAGATTGTGTTCTTTAAAGAAGCAAAAAAAAATCCATGACGTGTGTGTGTTTACACACATAGATTTATATCAAGAAATGACTCAACAGTTGTAGAAGTGGGTAGAAATTCAGTCAGATGTACATAAAGAAGGCTTCTCCTGATGCATGTAGCTGTAGGATATAAAAGATAGAAAGATGAAGACAGCAGGCTAGCAAGCTGAGTGAATACTAGCTTGATTAAACGAATGCAAGTTCAGCAGTCGACTACTGCTTCCTTTAATCTGTAGGTGATATCATATGAACTGATCAGCCAAATGCTGGATCTAAATCCAGTAATAGAGGTGAGCTTGCTCCTACACATTGTCAATGTATACTAAGCATAGCCCACATCCTGAATGAAACCTCTCTCAATTGTAACAAACCGTGACCAGATTGACAGATTTAACAGCATCACAGATGAGCCCCATCATTGAGCTGTCCACACTGTATTAGATAATATCATGGGAGAATGTTGGCCTATTCAAGTTGATATTAAACCTAACTAGCATGTATGCCTAGGACTGGGGTGGCTGTATCATAAGGTATTTCTATTTCTAGGTTTTAAAAGAAGGCCCATACTGGTTTCCATAGTCCTTGTGCCATTTTGCAGCCCTATCAGCAGTGAATAAGAGTTCTACTTTCTAGACAACTTTGCCAGCATAAGCATATTCGAAATGGTTTATTGCTATTTTTAATTGATTTTACATATTTGTTTCTATCAGCACCATTTTTTTCCTAGGGTTAAATGGTATCCCATTATAATATTAATTTGCATCTTTCTAATTGCTAATGATCATGAACATATCTTAATGCTTTGGTTAGTGGCCTGAATGTCCTCCTTAGTGAAGTTTCTGTACATATCCTTTATCTGGTTTTGATTTAACTGTATTTTTATTGCTGATTATTTTTCTTGTTTTTGAAGAGTAAAATCAAGGATGTACACGTTTATTATTTGAATTGGTTAATCTGATAATATCTATATTTATTCATTTCAATTAAATTATAGATAGTAACAAAAATACTCAATCAAATCACATCCATTGTTTTATACTAATTATTTTATATATCCATTCCTGATAAAAATATGTAACTGTTAAATGAAAACCTGTTAACTTATAATAATCCAGGAATATTGCCTATTCTTTAGTATTCATTTATGAGTATATTTCATTATGTAAATGTCTCCTTCCTTAAAAGTATATTTCTTTTTACATTTCACTTTTTCATCTAAACCATGACAAAATGTATATCCTTAACTTAATTAGTATCATATCATATATTTTCAAAAGAACATTAGTAAATATAAATAATAAGAAAATACTGACTTCACTTAACTATATTTTATTTTTAAAAGCCTTTTAAAATATTTAAATATCTGTGATGGCAACAATTATAATATTGGAAGTTGGATATTCTTCATGTATTGGTAAAACAAAGCATAAAAAATAAAATGTGCATATGTATTCAGAATCTGATAATTTTACTATCTGTCATTCAAAACATAATCAATGAGTCTATTGCAGTCACAATCTTTTAAATTATGTTCTTAAATACCAGACAAAATAAAATGAAAATTACACACTAACTATTCACAATCGTTCTTTATTTAGAGATGGGAAAGCCTCCGTGTCCTAATGTTAGATAATAGTTTTGTGGATTTGGTTCAAAAAACACCGTGAGTGAGTCCACATTTGTAAAATTCTCCAGTCACTGGTGTATAACTAAATAGTTCAGTATTCTGGCAGATTCCAGATCTGCCTTGCAAGCAAGTGCACAACTGGGAATTGCAGTATGTCTCATACTTTGGGGAAAATTCAAGGAAACTTCTTCCCCATATTTTAACTGACAATCGAAGATAAAGCCTGTCATCAGAATGTCATGCTAGATTGGAAGGATCTATTGTTCCGAGCTCAGACAAGACAAGCTCATCCTGGTGTTAAAGATTCTTAATCTCTGCAGCAGAGTCTGTTCTTTTTCTTTGTGTTATAAATTATTTTACATTTTAATATACAGATGCTGGCATCCATCAACTTCAAAATGAGCATCGTAAAGCATAAACTATTTTTAGCTAGGAAAATCATCAGAACTCTGAATAAATGAATATAACTTTATGCAGTTTTTATAAAAGTGTGCTTTTTAATGTAAAATATTTATTTATAATTATTTTGACAATGATACCTTTTAAAGTCAGGAATGTTCATGATGACTTTAATCTTTCATAGAAAAATATCATTAAACAATATACATTAATATTTTAATAATATGTTAAGGAAGACCTACCATGCAAGCCGATCCCAGAAATTGAAATATAAACAAAAGGTAAGTGAACACTGGTGTGCAACCATTGACCTACAGTTAGACGTTTTATTTATTTGAGTTGTATACAGTGTAATATTTAAGAGCACTGGCTACTTTGTGCAGGTAATATAAAAATTATACTGGCTTCAAAAATGTATAGAAATAAATGAAAGCCGATGGTATAAGTCCAGTTTACTACAGAGCTGAAACTGTAAGTAAACTCAAAAAACAAAACAAAAGTAATTCAATGTATAAGGTTCTTAACCATTTTTCTTGACAAATAGGTTATAAACAAAGAAAAGAAATTCACAAAAATATTGAAGAAAAATACACCTCTTAAGTTAATTGTTCCAACAATTATTTTATCATTTGCATGAAAAAGTCCTTGGGTTTTTGTAGATTGTTATGCAAAAAATGCAAGAGCTCTTTCCATTGTTTAAATTAGATTGAAAGATGCATCTGAAATGTTCATGTTTTATTTTAACCAACAGTAAAGATAAAACAATGACAAAAATAATAGCAACAATTTGAATAAAATAGAAATGAGGTTTATTTTCCTCGGATTTATTGAAATAGGTCATTGTGTTTCTTTTACTTAGTATGAAAAAAGAATAATTGAGACTTTTCATATACAGTTATTACCATAGAAATATGTGTCAAAATGTCAATGATGCTGAGTAGGTGATGACAGAGGGTAGACAGAATGGTGTAAACTTGTTTTTCTATTTTACTTAATTATTAAAATTGGCTAGGTGGCTGTCTTCCAAATTCTGTGGCTTAGATCAGTGAGCACTTGCTGAGTTGCATCCTTCTGTGTAAGATTTCTTTTGATATTCTCCTGATTCCTGGAGTCTTTTTCCCCTGTGGCCAATGCCATCAGTACCGCTGTGTATCTTTCTTAAAACCTTTTGCCAGGTGTGATGCTGCAGGTGTTTGAAAAACTACTGACATCACAGCAACACGTAATTGACCATAGTACAAAAAAAAAAAAAAGATGGACAAGTGGATTAACCCAACATTAGTCTACTTAATCTCACCTAGTAGAATATTCAGTATGACAACACTGAATGACATATTCCCCTTGTTAGTTAGAGGTATAAAGAAACTGGCTCACATTTTAGTGAGTACTTACAAATGTCTTCCCAAATTCTTTTATAACCTTGGAGCAAACAAAAAGATGATGGATTAATGTAGAATCTTTCTTGGTAATAGTCACTTATATTTACTAATAGTTTACCATAACAATGAAGTAACCATTTTAGAAGCATGAACTTAATTTACCACTTCAGAAATTTCAACAACATAAATCACTTTAAAGCTTTGAACTGATGGGTTTATGAGGTTTTCTCTACAAATTAATGCCATCAAACATTTTAAAATCATCTTTTAATTTATTCCAATGAAATAATAAATTGTTACTGCCATATTTCCACATTTGCAACTTATTTCCTTTTTCCTACTTAGTAACTGATTCATAAACTTGAGATGTTAAAGGTTATTCATACTGAACACATAGTAATTAATGAGATTACTTTAGGTGAAAAGTTACTAAAAAAGATCTATGTGCTTCAGAATTAGGTTACTGGTCACATTTTGTTAATGGATTGTGCACCAGAAATAAATAACGAAACTAAAGTCCTAAGAAAATTTTGTGTTTTGTTTTTTTCTAATTGCATTTAAAGACCAGAAGTCATGTGAGTTTGACCCTAGGCATTCTTTCGGGCAAAAAGACATGCGAGCTTTTGGATGTTCTCCAATAGCAGTGCTTATGACAACTCACTCCTAATTCATGTTATTCTGTAGAGCCCTAAGGTGACAATTATTTCTGAGTTCCTTAATAAGTGAATTCTTGATAGGGTGACAAAACCAAAAGAGCTGTGTTTGTGTTTTTCCTTACTGCCCGAAGAATCCCTCCTGGCTGATAATAATATGTCACCTCTAATCAAATATCCCATTTCTTAGATATATTTTTATTAGCCCTCACTTTATATTGTACCTTCAATGTGACATAATTTCCTTGCTTTTCAGAGTTGATTGAACCCTATGGGAATCTAAAATGATGAAATAAGTGATGTTACCAGTGTACCAAAGACAAAAATGTCATCAAATCTAGTTCATATAGTGAAGTAAAAAAGGGAAAAAATTTATTTTTTAACTTTAAGTAAACTTTCTTTTAAATTTTCAAATTTAGTATGTCCTAAAAAATGTATGACCATGATGCCAAGTAATGCATCAATAATTTTCTTAACATATAGGATTATAGGCAAATAATTTATTCACATACTTTGCAGCTTTAAAATATATCATTTCCTACTGTGTCCTAGAGATAAATAGACACACACACACATACACATACACACATGAACTTGAAAACCAAAAACTTAATGACATGCACATGGAAGAAAGTCTTGTCAACAGCAGAACATGCTACAGAAGGAGACTCTTTCAGGATAGTATATGCCAAATACATCAATTTAAATTCAGACAGTCAGCAAACAGGGATACCTGTCAGTTTGCAAGTGGGTATTTGTTTACAATGGACACAATTCCTCTTCTGTTATAGATGATATTACTTGGCTTGACCTAACTTGATGTTTTAAACAAGGAGTATTTCTTATGGAGGAATTTGAAACAAGATAAAATGGATGAAAAGAGAAAATAAATAAACAACATATTTTCTAACTGATACAGTGCAGTAGACTGACATACAAAGGAAATATTGTGATAAAGTATTCATATTTAGTATGCCACCGTCTTAAGAGCAGAGTTTAACCTCTTGTCTGGTTTGATGTAACCATTTGTGGGAAGTAGAAAAAGAGCGCACTCCTGAGGATGAGAATATAGAGAGGACTTTTGAGGAACTAAATATTGTTAATGAGTGAGTCCTTTAAAACTACGGAGATGTGGTTTTAAAAACAGATTTCATATTTCACTTTTAAAAAATATTACTTAAATTAAAAATATTTTTATTGTAAATTAGGTGAAGGTTTATAGAATAGAACATTATCTTTCCATTAAACAATTCATACACATTTTTTCCTGTCACCTATTACAATGCTTTCAATGTACCATCACTTATTTACTTGCTTTCTCTTTCCTGTTTCCATTCTTTCTCATTTCCTAACCCATTATATAATTATCTTTAGATCAACTTCATTCCACTGAACTCAAAGTCTCCATTATCCTAAGAATGGGGAAAGTCCAGGCCCAGACCTGAAGGCTGACTCATTTATCTAGCCTGGTTGTCTATATCAGTCTCTGTTTGACCACTCAACTTGGTCTCTATTATGATTTTGAATTTTGTTCCATATTTTTCATACTCTATCAAGAAACTTCTAACGTACTCCTTTTCAGAGAAGCTAGCAGTGATTGACAGACACCATCTAGCTCTGCTGGTCTTGGAGCCTGTAGATTGAGGTCTATGTGGTCCATTAGATCGCTGGACTCCTGGTTTCTAAGCGTCACTCTTGTTTCCAACAAAATGTGATAGACCAGTAGCTGCACCTCACCTGGCTGCCCAGAAGTTTTCAGACTGCACTCATTGCTTATCAGTGTAGGATTTAGACCATTGTCTTTCCGAACTCTGTTATTCCTTTTGCAATCATCCTAGTGTTTTCACATACCCAAGTGTACTTTTTCAAACATTAAAAAAATTAACATCATTGTTGCTGTTAGCTGACATTAAGTAAGCCCCAATTTCATAGTGCCCCCATGCTCAAGATGATGCCTACCCATGTAACTTGGACAGCTGTCTCCAGGAGGTTTTCCTGCCTGACTTTTAGATGTAGATGCCCTGACATTTAAAATAATAGTCATGACTAATATTAATTGAGCACTTACTAAGTACCCAATATCATGTTTGATATTTGATTCACAATTCCTTTAATATGGGCATTTGTATGCATTTCAGATGAAAGAAATCTAAAGTTTGTGGTAGTTATACCAACTGTCAAAATGATACATTAAGGAATTTATCTAGTCTGGTTGTCTATATCTATTTAGACTTCTTACTTTTAATACCTTATTGGAGAATATGCCTTCAAATTGTTGGGATAATTCAATCTTTTATCATTATCATCATGTAATTGATGTTCAAATGCTTCATTATCATTTTAAATGTTTCATCAGTCTTTACAATTTTATTATTTTTCTCAGATTTAGCTTTCCCTGAGCACTTTGTCTCATACTTCAATAAATGTTTTTCAACCAAAAACTGAAGGACAACTATTCACATTTAGAAGGCAACTAAAATGACCTTGACTTTCAATGAGAGAAATTCAGGGTAGTGGATCACAATCAGAGAGCTTTATTTACTGTAAAATTGCAGTGGAATTCCTACAATATTACATATTGCACTCACATTAAAGTCAAATGAGCTGATCATGATTAATGTAACTACAGTGAATGCCAAAGAAGTTAATAACGATTATCTACTCATTGTGAAGGGTGGCTGATAATTAGTGCTATTACACAAAAAGGTACATTTTCAGCAATCATCATCATGCATTTGTTCAGTACCATTATAATACTGATCAGAATGAGTTCATTCTACAGTCACGCAGCCAGAGCATTTATGTCTGCCAAGAGTTTGTAGTCTCAGGTTTGAGTCAAGAACAACTCCCTTAACTTTTTTTTAAGTCTCTTTAATACATAGAGAACACATTTTTTCCTCTCCTGAACATATTATTTTAATAATGCATGATCCCACACACTATGCTTTCATTTTGTTTTACTGAAATATTTTGATACTGATAAAAAATCTAAAAAACTAAAACACAACTTTCCACCATAGGACTCAGTGCAAGCCAAAATGTTGTTATTGTTTATGATGTAAGCTCATCCTCAATTTTATGTATAAACTTTAAGAGTGTGAAAATGTAAGAAAAATAAAAACACATGTGTAGTGGTAGGCACTCTAAAGACACAGTTATAGAGAACGGGTCTGTAATACTCATGAGAGATGCTTCCTTTTAAAATGTAATGGAAATGATGAATTGGAGACTTAATTTTCCTCTCAGCTACTTTGCTATCCCGACTGAGTAAGATGATTCATCCATGATCAAAGTGGAATGTGAGTGGATAGTTATGGTCTCCAAGGCAACAAACCGAGATATAGAATGACTGTCACCACTCTTCAATTAGGTAAATTGTAATTTTATTTTAAAAATGATCTTTGTTGCATAATGTATTGTTTTTTTCTGGTGGAATTCAGTTACATTACCAGAGAAGCCAGCAAGAAGACCATTTTTCAATTAATTCAGACACCAGTGAATCATGAAAGGCAAGAGGTGAAACACGGTCATTGTTAAAAGATAAAGTCCTGAGATTTACAGGATGTAGCATCAATCAAAAAGATCATTTCCAGGAGAATGTATCACACGGGAAATTCAGCAATTCTATTTGCTTTCTTCAAGTCATTACTGACATAGGAGAAACTACGTGGTTGCACCAGACAACCTGATATTTGCTTTGTAACCTTATGCTTCAAGGCCAATGTTATTTCTGACTGTGGCACGATGCTCACTCTCTCAGTTCGAAACTTCTACGGTTCTGCAAAGTAGGAAGAGTCCTCGGAGAACTGTATACTGATGAAATGCTCTATGTACACTTATTTTACAAGATAAATTGATGGTCTTAATAGAGAAAACCAGTTAATAATTGTATTAGTAATCCTCCTGAAATTAATTTAAAAAGGTAGAACAAAAACCTTACATTTTAATAAAAGTTAAATTTTAGTATAATAGCATATGCTGGACAGTTAACACAAAACATTTTAAAAGTGAAATAAAAACCTCAAATCCATGCCCATCAAGTCCATTGTGACTTATAGTGAACATTTATAGGGCTTCCAATAATATAAATATTTATAGTGACAAATGGCTTCATCTTTCTCTAGTAAGTTTGGATTGCTGACCTTGTGGTTGCTGGTTCAATTTCTAATCTACAGTTCCACCAAAATTTCTTTTTAGTCAGAGAAATGGCTTAAAATAATTAAAGAAACCTCTTTGAATTTTCTATCTGAGAGAATTAGAGGCAGCCATTGATTGATACTGGGTCGGATCTATGTTCAATTATTTTACTCTAAAATTAATGACCTAAATAAAGTGGAGTTTTATAGAGTCCTATTTAGAACATGGACCTTGATATCTCACTGCCTTAATCTCAAAGCAGATTCCAACTCTTACTTTGGCTGGTTACTCTAATTTCTCCTTGATTCTATTTCTTTAGCAGTAATAAAAAAGATTTATGATAAATGTTCTTTGACCTGAAAGGTATTTTGCCCACTGAATATGATGTTGACGGAAAAGTTCTTGACATCGGTAACATTAGAAATACCAGTGTTAATGTTGTTACTAAGAAGGTATTGGAAAGCAAACATCATTTAGTGAATTAAGATGCACCTAATCGGATCATTTTTAATGGGTCAGAAACATTGGAAATTTGGGGAATGAGTAGGAAACAACAAAAAATATTTGATGCCTTTGAATTTGCTTTTGGTAAAAATATTGACATTCTGTGGACTTCTGGAATGACACACAGATATGTCTTGGAAAAAGCACAGCCAGAATGCTTCTTCGAAGCAAGAATAGTGACCTTTCATTTTAGGCAGTTTTGATATGTTGTCAGGAGGGGCCAGTTCATGGAGAAGGAAATCATGCTTGGTAAGGAAGAGAAAGATTAGCAATTAAATGGATTGACACAGTGACTGCAACGATGCACTCAAACATAGAAATGATTGTGGAGATGATGCAGGTGCTGCAGTGTGCACATTGCTGATCATTGGGCCACTGTGAGACAAACAGACTTTCTGGCATCTAACGATGCCTAGATATATAGATAGATATAGATCGATACACACACACATATATACACTTATATAAAATCAGTAGCTGGTAGGTTATATAGTGTGGCATACATCGCATTTACAACTTGGTCAATAAGGTTTCTATTGGAATGTAGCGCATCCATTTGTTGGCATTGTTTAGGAATGCTTGTTGTCACAAAGTCAAAATTGAGAAGCGACTATAGGGACTATATGGCTCATAAAATATAAGATACTTATTATTTGATCTCTTCTAGAAAATAAATGTTGATAATTGAAATTCCATGGAAATTGAAGCTAATGTACCTAATGAAACTGCTGGTAGATTCCTTCTGCCAGTGTTTCATGCAATCAGAGGAGATCCTAAGAAAGGAATACTGAAAAATCAATTGTACAATACCCGAGCACTGGAAATAATGTATAAAGATTTAAACCTATGGCTTATCCAGTCTTCCATACCCACTTATAATTCTAGCTTCAATTAAACATTTCCTGGCATCCAATCCAGGCTGTAGCATGTCTGGGAATTTGACATATCTTGAATAGCAAGCATATATTTCTTAGATACTTACATTTCTCATGATCTGCTCTATGTATCCATTCCTATCTCCCATCTGTCACATAGCCAGCAGGCAGAAGAACCAGTATTAAAGGCCACATATGTGCATCTTCAGTCCCGACTTTTTCCACTGTGTCATATTGCCCAGCCGGTATACTGGCAATCTGTTTCACATTGTTATTCTATACACATACACACATTTGCATAAATACACACACATAAACACAGATATATATAATCTAAGATCACTTTGAGGTCAAGACAAGTTGATAGTATACAAAATAAATATATCTAAAAGGATTCTACAGATATGTATGAATATTCCCTATAAGTCAATATACATGTATTCTCTCTCTCTCTCTCTCTCTCTCTCTCTCTCTCTCTCTATATATATATATATATATATATATATATATATATATATATATATATATATATATATGCTGCTGACAGGTGGCTTGAAGTCAGTTCTGATTCCTAACAAATGTTCTTGAACCCACTGCTATATCATTGTGTCCATCAATCTCATTGACCCTCTGCTTTACCAAGTGCAATATTCTTTTCAAGAGACTGCTCTCTCCTGATTACGTGGCCAATGCACATAAGATGAAATCTTGAGGTCTTGGCTTCTAAGAATCCTTCTGACTATGCTTTTTTAGCAAAAGAAAAAATATAAACAAACATGTTTCTTGTTCTGGCTGTCCATAGAACTGCCAATCTTCTTCTTCAACACCATAATTCAAATGTATACATTCTTCAATGTTCCTTATTTATTATTCAACGTTCATACACATATTAGATGTTTAAAAATGAAATGGCTTTGGTCAGGTGCACCTTAATCCTCAAAGTGGTAATCTTGTTATTCAATTTTAAAGATGTCTTATGACCAGATTTTCCCAATGCAATATGTCATTTTACTTCGTGCCTACTACTTATGAGTAGTAATTTTGGATCACGGTAAAATGAAATCTCTAATAATTTCAATCATTTCTCAGTTTTTAATTATATTATCCATTGGTCTAGTTGGGAGGATTTCAATTTTCTGTACACTGAGTTATAATCCATAAGGAAGGCTGTCCTTTTTCATCTTGACTAGCAAGACTGCTGTGTGCATATTGTGAACCATTAATGAGTCTTCCTTTAAAGTCTGATGTCTTTTCATATAATATAACTTCTTAGATAAATTGCTCACCCTACAGATTGAACAGGTATTTTGAAAAACACAACATCGATGAACATCTTTTCTGATTTCAAATCATGTATTATCCCCTGTTCTGTTCAAAAGACTTCTATTCACCACAACCAACTTGGCTCCTGCCACTGCTAAACGTTCCATCTCTCAACAGCTGAGACCAGTACTGATCCACAATATGGGACCATTCCTCAGGAAGGTCAATCAATAGCCTGTTGGCAAGTTGATTACATCGAAAAATTTCCATAATGGAAATGGTGTTGTGTTAGTCTGGGTAGATGATAGAAACAAATCCATAGACATTCGTATGTGTCTATGGAAAGAGCTTTATATAAAAAGCAATTGAATATTGAGGAAATATTCCAGCCCAGCCCAGATCAAGTCCATAAATCCGATATTAACCCATATGTCCCATACACATCCTTAAATTCCTCTTCAGATTCACGCAATACATGCAATGATGCCAAATACGGGGAGATCACAGGCCAGGGGGTAGAAAGTCTTGTGGTGGGAGCAGGGCAGCACTGGAAGGGGTCTCCACGTGGCTCTCCAGAGTTCTGGCTGCATTAGAGTAGCTCTATCAGAGTCATTGTCAGTAATGTCGCACAGGGAGTGAGTGTGCGTCCAGCCTACAGCAAGCTACTTATCTCCTTAGCACCTACAAATGAGAATAAAGCTGCCACCTGATTGACAAGCTAAACTCCACCCCTTCACTCTTAATAGTATCAAATTGACAACAGATTATGTAACTACCACAGATATATATTTTCCTTGCTGTAATAGGCACTTACCTTGGATATGGATTTCTCTTTCCTGCATGTGATGCTTCTGCCTGAACTACCATTTGTGGATTTACATCATGGCTTAGGTACAAGTAAGGTACCTACACAACCTTACCTCAGATCAAGGCACTCACTTCATTGCAAATGATGTAGGGTAATAGGACCATGCACATGGAATTGTCTGGTCTTACCATCTTCTCAATCATCCAGAATCAACTGGCTTAATAGAATGATAGAGTGACCTTCAGCATCAGCATCAGATAGGTGGCAATACCTTCCATTGTGAACAAACGTTCTCCAGGAGGAAGTATATAGCCGAAGGAACTCCCTGACCCTACAACCCCATGCCCTACAGATCGGGAGGATGTAGTTCTATAAGATGGATTGTTGCTAACTGGAGACACAACATTGATTCCATTCAACTGGAAGTTAAAAATATCACCTGGAAATTTGGAATGTTCATGAAATTGTTTTAACAAGCAAAGAAGGGAGTTAATATATTTAATGATGGTATATAACCTGACTACCAAGGAGATATTAGATTAGTATTACATGAAGGAGGCACAGAAGAAAATATATGCACACTAGGAGTTTCCTGAGGTGTCTCCTAAGTACTACCATGCATTGTGAGTAAAGTAAATGGTAAACTACAGCAGCACACTTATCACATGACTACCCATGGCCCAGACACTTCAGGAACGAAGTTTCTAGCCATCCTGCTTGGCTAAGAACAAAGACTAACCAAGGTGCTTGCTGAGGGGAAAGGGAATATGGAATGGGTGGTAGAAGAAGGTAGTTCTAAATACCAGTAATGGCCCTGTTACCAGTTGCATGAGGACTGTAACTGTTATATGTATTTCCTATTTGTAAGTTTGTATCAAATATTTTTATTTTATTCTCTTATAAAATATAAGATGTAAATTAGATTAGTGTGTTTTGCATTGTTCAAGTATTATCTGTATCATGTTAGGTGGAAGTATTATTTCATTGTTTCTTTGGAAACTGTGCCATTTAAGTAGATATACACAAATGCCAAGGCGACAAGGAACTGTGATAGTTCGGTGTTGTGTCCATGTGACGGTACCAGGACTTTCAGTTTTGCAGTTGAGGTATTTCCCATGATGTGACTTAACATAATGTAAACAAATCCATGAGGAAATCTATCGTGAGAGCCAAGCAGCTTGTGGAAGATGTGGGTAAAATGAAACTTCCAGTTGAATGGAATCAACTGTGGCATATTGATGTCACAGACTTGATAATGTTTCCAGGATGTGGCCTATTTAACACATATAAATAAATGCAGTGTATACTGTCCATTCTTCTTGCTTGTCTGAATCCTGCATTTGGTTCCTCGATCAAGTCTTTGGATCGAGCAAATGCTTCACAATATTATCTACCACTGTGGGAATCATCAGAGGCCACCATCTTGCTTGGTGACCATGGCCATCAGCATCAGCAGGTGTCTGAGTCAGGAAGAGCATCTTCAGCATGACATCTGACCTATGTTCCTAACTGCTTCTACAACTCTGTGTGTCACTGTCTTTATGTACATTTATATTGATATCTATATAGATATCTCCATATATAATTATATTCATATATGCTATATATTACTATTTCTATAAACATCTATAAATATATCTGGTTTTACTTCTCTACAGAATCCAGCCTAGCACAGATGATGATCCAAGTTATAGAGATCCAAGGTATAGAGACGGGGAGATACAGGAAACTAGACTCCAAGTTCTTACAGAGAAAGTAAAATTTGATAGAACTTTAACAAGAGAAATCAAGTGAACCCCAACTTTATTTGTGAAGCCAATGGCTATTTGGCAGAGGCAAGAGCAAAAAAGTAGTCCATGATGTCTGAGACTGGTTACAGCATCGAAGGAGAAGCAGGAAGACAAGTCTGGTAGGAGCTGAAAGAATGAGAGGGTAAGAGATGTAACAAAAAGGAGATATCCTTTGCTCTTTTTAAGAAGTTTGTTTTGATGGAGAAGAGAAACCACTGAAAGATTTTGAACTTCATTTTGTTTACTTTTTTATGTGTGTGATGGAATTTGACTCTTATCTTATCTAATTCGTGGGGGAATAACATTGAGTTATTCAGACTCAGGGAAGAACTGTACTTCATAGGTTTGTTAATGGCTAACTGTGTTGGAGTTGAATTTTGGGGTATGGATCTACTATGCATAGTCTTCATAACTCACCCTGAATAATTGTGTGTGAGTATGCAAACATGGCAGATCCCTGTGCAGAGAAGAGGGGATTGCACAGCAGTGACCACGTGACAGAGCAGCAGCCTTCCTGGCTCAAAGAAGGATCAAAGCTGAATGGCTTGGAGCTGGAGATTGAGTTGCAGGGCAGAGTGCCCTTGGGGAATTTAGCAATACTCCTGGAACTCTGTACCACAGAACCAAAAAGGGTAGAAGGCAAGGACTGCATGGCTGAGAGATCAAGGTCCAAAGAGAGAGCTGACCCTGGGAGGCTGAGAAGAAACTCTGCGCAGAAAAGAACTGGACCCTTAATGGCTGTGACCCTGAACATTAACCTGTCAGCTTCCCCAATAAAGCTCAGAGCCATTGTGGCTATTACTAGATTACCAACCCCAGTGGAAAATAGAGTATCGTGAGAGGAACAGTTAGTGTCAGAATAAGATAAAGAAGGTTGGAGGGAGGAGTCATGTGCTTAATAACATCAGAAGAGTTCAGATATGACCTTTACATCATTTGTTCACTGATTTTTCTGAGGTAGTTTGTTAAATCTCTTTTCAAAGCTGTCTCCGGGTAGACTGCAAACTTCACCTTTTATCAATCACAGTTGTTAACCACTTGTACCATCCGAGGTTCCATTCATATGATCCACATTTAGATATGTCTTATGATTTTTTTCCAAATGATTTCTGAGGGCATGACATAAAGACACTCACTTTTCATCATTGCTACCTCACTGCTGTGCTATTAGTAATCTGTTGCCAAACACCTACATGCATTCAAGGTCCCTGCTTGCAGAGCAACTGTGCCTTACAATGTATTATTAGTCATATTTTCAATTGCAATTTTAAAAATGTTTAAAGTTCATATGTAGGCATGGAAATCCTATCTATATCAACAACAAAGTTAAGTTGTTTAACAAATATACATATTTAATTTAGTGGTTGATGGACATATTTTTGTGAAAGGATAGAACATATTTAAATGGAATATTGTGGAATTTAATAGTCTGTAGAAGTGTCATAGATAACTTTTATCAAAAATGTATATTCTTTTCTTTTAAAAAGTCACTCTTAAACATAATGGATGAAAGAAAGCAAAAAAAATTAGGTTGTTTCTTCCCTTAATATGTTATTTTAACCTATTTTTTGATAATATAATTTCAATAACTGTTACTTTGACAACTTCATATTCAGAAGATATTCAGCATTCTTTTGAAAACCAGGAAGGGTTTGAAATGACTATCAATCATAGTGCTAATCTAAATTTTATACCTAATGTCTCAAAACAATAAATACAGAAGAATCCAGTGTATTCAGCATAATTACTTGAGCAGTCATATAATTAAATGAAAATAAGAAATTTATTACCATAGCTGTACCCATTGAAAATTCAAGACCTACAGTTTATTCTTTTATACTTGTTCAACAAGAAGCTAGGAAAATTAAAGATGTACACACAGAAGACTCCTTTTAAAGGCTGTCTACTTGAGAACAGAAAGATGATACTTTGGACATTCTTGTAAACAAGACCTAAAGTGATGAATGTCAAACGACGGCTGAGCATGATAGTGGGACTAGAGGAAAGTAAAAGGAAATAGAGGAAAGAACTAGGAGGCAAAGGGTATTTATAAAGGTCTAAATACAGGCATGTACATATGCAAATATATTTATATGATGATGGGGAAATAGATCTATGTGCATATATTTATAGGCTTAGTTTTAAGGTAGCAGATGGACACAAGTACTCCCTCAATGCAAGATCACTGTTCTATTTAACTGGGATTCTTCCATGACACTCACATTCCCGACATGATTGCTTAAGACAAAGACGGTGTATAAGCAAATGTGGTGAAGAAAACAGATGGTGCCTGCTATCAAAAGATATAGTGTCTGGGGTCATAAAGGCTTGAAGATAAACAAGCAGCCATCTAGCTGAAAAACAGCAAAGCCCACATAGAAGAAGCACACCAGCCTGTGTGATCATGAGGTGTCGATGAGATCAGGTATCAGGAATCAAAGAACAAAAAATCATATCATTGTGAATGAGGGAAAGTGCGGAGTGGGAACCCAAAGCCCATCTGTGGGCAAATGGACATCCCCTTAGAGAAGGGTAGCGGGGAGAAAAGGCAGTCAGGGTGTAGGGTAGCAATGATGAAACAAACAACTTTCCTCTAGTCCTTAAATGCTCGCCCCCCCCCCCCCACTATCATGATCCCAATTCTACCTTACAAATCCAGCTAGCTCAAAGGATGTGCACTGGTGCAGATAAAAACTCGAAACACAGGGAATCCATAACAGATGAATCCCTCAGGACCAGTGGTGAGAATGGCAATACTGGGTAGGTGGTGTAGAAAGGGGGAACCAATCACAAGGATCTACATATAGAGATGGACAACAGAAAAGTGGGTGAAGGGAGATATCAGACAGTATAAGACATGACAAAATAATAATAATTTATAAATTATCAAGGTTTTGTGAGGGAGGGAGGGTAGGGAGGCAAAGGGCTGATACCAAGGGCTCAAGTAGAAAGCAAGGGTTTTGAGAATGATGATGGCAACAAATGGACAAATATGCTTGAAACATGGATGGATGCATGGATTGTGATGAGTTTGACTAGGTCCCAATAAAACAATTTTAAAAAAATGAGGAATGTCTTTGGCAAATAACTACATTCAAAAATAACTGCTTGAACTACAAGAACTGGAAGAACAACAGGATCTAGGAAGATTGAAGTGTTTGGAAGTTCTCATAAGGCAGCTAAGACAGCAAAACTAGCTATCTGAAGAAAAGACAAAAGTCACCTCAACATAAGAAGTTACTGTGTGATAAAGATGACTAAAGTTATAATTTTTCTATAATATTTAAAAAAATCAAATCAAATTGTAAAGTGAACTCTTCTTGTATGAAGTGCTCATCTTAATGAACTTATGAAAATCTACTACATATTCTGTTGCTGTAATGTACATTTTAATGTGCATTAAAAAGAGAAAAACTAAAGATTTTTGGTTGTGGAGAAAATGGTTTTATATTAGTTAAAATATTATTTGCATACTTTTTATTAAGTATGTAAATGCATATAGTTTATTAAGTTCACTGAGCTAGGGAATGTGAAATTTACATATATCATGCATATCACGTGACATATATCTAATATATTATTAGATATTATATTAATTATACAGCATAATGTAAAATATTTATATAAATTATATAATATATAATTGTATATCTTACGTATTCTATAAATTAGCTTCAGATAAATAAATTCCATTTATGATTTTGTTAATTTTTTTAGGTTCCTTTGTGTTGATTTCAACTCCTAGCAATATTTATGATAAATTAAATAAAAGTTGACAAATATAGGAAGTGTATAGAGAAAGTATGTTTTCCATGAATTAAATTGTAATGCAAATAAAACCAGTGCATTCATGTAGCAAGAAGACTGGCTTTTGTTGGAGAGAAAGGAATGATTTCACATCGGCTGCTCAATTATACTGGAATTTTGTGTCAAATTAAGAAGGTTGTATAATAGCATATTCAGACAAAGAAAAATGGTGTGGAGGTATACATTCATTCCCCAGTTCCCCTTCAGGTACTCATGAATAAAGCATTATGTGAAAATGCCAGCAACCACCAAAATGTTTGCTGTTTAAAATCTTTAGCTGTGAAAATAATTCTACAATACAGGCAGATTACAATCCTTCATCCTATAAAAAACAATATTTGAACGTGGGCTCTGTATTTGGGCTTTCCTAGTAGTGACTGTCTGACTTTTCTGCCAAATAAATCTGTTTTTTACATCAAAAAGTCTCTCACTAGAGCTCATGAAATAACCACTAAATTATTACGATAGTACTATGACAGTCAAACAATTTGGAAGTGATTTAAGGTTGCCCACAGGAAACATTCTAATATGGGACTTTCAGGAAGCATTGAACTTGAGAAATATTATTAAATTTTCTTTTCCAGTCACACAGAAAATGCAATGTGTATGATAGGCGATAAGCTATTTCATTAAAAAAACAAAACTGGGACTTTGATGTGATGGAGGTATAAACATTGGGTGTTTTCAGAAGAGCAAAAGGCCTAATTATACAGTCTCTCTGAGTGAAATGAAACCTGTGACTAGTGCTTGAAGACATTGATAATAATCTGATCTAATATGATTGCCACTAGTGAGAATTATGTTTATACCAATTATTTTTTAATCAAATAGTCAGTCATACTATTCATATTCCAAATACATCAGTGTCACATGTTGGTAGTGACTCATCTGCTGGAAGTTTCCATAATTTCAAAAAGTTATACTTAGCAATATTGTTCTATATTGTTCTCTGATATTTCAACAAATATTTTGAATGCTCTTTTAACATGGAATTTACCATCTTCTGAGATTGTTCTCATTTGAGAGTGATTGTGTCTTCTTCAGAAATAAAATCTCTCTGTGATGGTTTTACATACTAGTCCTGATTTGGATCCACAGGGCCATAAAAAAGAAAAAAAAATTTTTATTATTTCATGAGATCAAACTTAAAATTGTTTGAAAATAATCTTAAATACTGGTTAATATCTTATTTTTCTACTACTTCAAATATTTTTAGCCACTAGATTTAAGGAAAGGAAACAAAACTGAACAAACCCTAGGAATTTCAGAATATGTATCTACTAGAGATCAAATAATTCTCATCATAATTTTATTATAATAAATTGCACATAATTGGCACTCACTAAATGTTCTTGAAAGTGTGAAGTTTATATATGTATATATATATAATATGTTAAATTTAGGTCAAATCAATTTTA
Organism: Tenrec ecaudatus; assembly: GCF_050624435.1. NCBI lineage: Eukaryota > Metazoa > Chordata > Mammalia > Afrosoricida > Tenrecidae > Tenrec > Tenrec ecaudatus. The sequence goes on from NC_134530.1 coordinate 110,051,013, forward strand.
TGTTCTCTAGCAGAAAGAATACAGTGATTTTAGGAGACTTCAATAAAATGTTTTGTAAACACACTGAGTGAAATAAATTGGGATAGTGTTTGTGAAGTACAATGTCATAAAGAGTGTTTGATTATTTTATAAAAGCATGCAATGTTTCTGTTGGGGACAGGGAGATAAGAAAAATATTTTGCATATTTTTTCTCAATAATACTACTCAGAAATAAAGGATGTGTTATTAATGTCATGAACAAATTTCATCTAAAATATGTTTTACATATCTACATATATATTTATTATTTCTAAAAACATGTTTGAACATTCAAGTAAGTTTTAAAATAAAGTCTGAGTCTTCCTTTTTATAAATCTATATTAATATAAGTTTCCATACCCATTCCTCACGTCTCAACTAAATTCCAAAGACCAGGTTATTTTATGATAAGCAGAGTTTTGTGTTAATAAAATTTTGTGTAAATGAAGTGGGAGAAAGAAAAGACGTTCTATACCTGTAAAAAGTTAGAGTCTTAGAAGTCTGCCAAGTCAGTTGTTTCCTGCCATATATGTAGGGTTGCTAAGAGTCAGAAATGACTCAGTAGCCATGAGTTATTATTTTTTAGTGGAAATGGAGGATGACCACATCAGATCACAAACACGTGATGAATCCATCATTAATAAATTCCCAGTTACATCAATATGCTGGACCGGTGAGTAAGCAGGGGGCTATAGCCTGGTGGATGCAGAGGTAAATGAATTCATAGCTGACCAAATGAATCTTTGGCTGTCTGCTGATGACTCCTGGGATTGGCAGGTGACAGAACTGGAGATTAGTGAAGCAAGTTTAGCACCCAGATTCTGTAGAAGATGAAGCAGTGAATGTGCTCCGCTCTGCTTCCTCTCTCATGTACAAAAAGCTACACCCTCAAGGAGGTATCTCCGTGCTGCAATGTGATTGTTAGGTTGGGCTCCATCCTCCTTCTCGGAGGGTCTACTTGACATGGACCCACCGTAATCATCACATAACTGACATTCCCCTGAGAAACAAAAATAAACCAGGTAGAAAACGAGCTTCAACCATCATAGGTAACATGGTTCTCTTCTCTCACCTTGGCACTCAGTACTACTAGACATGTATTGCTACTATCAAAATAATTGGGTAGTCAATATTTGCTATTTTTGAAAATATGAAATTCCGGTGAGATAATTGATAAGTGAGGAGAATATATATATCAGTAAAATAAATCTTAGCATTCTTAATTTAAAACTAAAATATACACACATTCAGAGTTTATATCTATAAAAGTCTTATACTAATTTAATCAACAGGCAGATTTTTTTTATCAGTGAAAATATATTTCTTTGTAACAGTCCTGTTTTATAAATTTCAGAGAGCAAAGTGTCATTTATGAAATTCTAACTTGTGTATTTACATGGAATAAATTTTAGTGGATAAAATTTTCTGTTCATATATTTTATCATGTAAGACAGTGTTCCATAGAAGTTTGTGTTTAATTAAGTTTATAATATGTATGTATATGTGCATACTTAGCTCTACATATATATGTTATAATTAAAGACATATATGTGTAGTTTGAAATATTTAAAATATTTTAAAATAAATATTAAGGGCACTATGTTTATTATCAATACAGTATGATTTGATCAATAAACTGGTAGTTAAATTAATTCTAAAAGGATTCATTTTTAATTAACATTGTCAAATATTTTGACATATACAGAATAATCAACATATGGGATAATTATGTAAATTAATACACTTAACATATTATTGTTTTAATGTGTTAAACCCTTAATAATTTTTAGAACATGAAATATTCAAAAGATAAAAATGTCCAAAAATGTATATCTGCAATTGATTTGGCTATTTTCTGAAAACCATTAGTTTCACCCACCACTCATTGTAACTGTTGTACTATGTTGGCTTGCCTGTTGCAAGGAGAACAGAGGGTGTGCCATCTGGGTGTTTCAAACATCAGCAGGTTTTGACATAGACAGGTTTCAACAGAGCTTTCAAACTAAGGTAAACGAGGAGGAATAATCTGGTGATCAGTTTTGAAAACAGAAATCGCCAATGAAAGTCTTAGAGGACATTGTTTGAAGAACCCTTCAGGTTGAAGGCACTCAAAATATGACCAAGAAAGAGATGCATTTTCAAAGTAGAGTAGACCTTTACTCATGGATCTGGTACAACTGTAGGGACTGTTGATCGCCTATGTGACTCCAAAAGAGGACAGTTGCACACATCCATTATTAATCAGTATGTAGAATGTTAAAATTGTGAGTCAAGAAAATTTGAAAGTTGACCAAAAATGCATTGAAAGACTTGAAGATTGATATCCTAGGCATGAGTGGAAATGAATTTATATTGATCATTATAAATAAGACAATAACATTTTTCTTGCCTTGCTGAAGTTATGCTAAGTACATCCTTTCTTTGAGGTTTTCTAACTTTAGGCCTTTGCATATTTATTATAACATTAGGTGTTTTTTCTCTAGCTGAACTTTGAAATGATCTCTTCGGCTCTTGGTTTCATCATTTCGTCCCTTTTTAAATTTTTAATCTTAATCTATGATTAAGAGCGGGTTTCAGAGTCACCTTTAACATCTTGTTTGATCTTTTCTTTCTTTCCTGTCTGTTGACAACCTTTTGCTTTCTGCATGAATAATCTTCTGATGACCACCCACAGCTCACCAACTTCTTTCTCATTAGTGTTCAATGCTTCACATCTCTTCCTGAATTATTTTTTAGAATTCAGGTGGCATACATTCACAGTCATATTTTGGTTCTTGTGAACATCTTTTCATTTCTTCAACTTTAACCTGAATTTCTGTGTGATCAGTTGATGGTCTGTTTAATAGTCCTATCTTGGCCGGGGCTTAGCTGCTGGTGTTGAGTTTATCTTTTGCCTCTTCCCATACATATAGTTAATTTTATTTATGTGTATTCCTGTGTTGTTAAAAAAAACTATTTGCTATGAATAATTTGTTGGCCTTGGAAATTTCTATCATGTGATGTTCAACTTCATTTCTATCTCCAAGACCATATTTTCCAACTACTGTTTTTTATATTTGTTTTTAATTTTTGCATTCCAATCACAAATAATTATTCATGAACTTTAATCGCAAGTTTGATCAATTTCCAACTGATGACATTCTTCAATTACTTTATGATTAACTTTTGTGGTGTTTTCATAAATAGTTGAAGAATAGTTGTACTGATTGGCTGATCCAATGACTATATTTTGTATGGTAATAGTTGTATTGATTGTAGTGATCCAATGACTATATTTTTACTGCTTACTGATACTGACTTGTGGCAACCTGTTAACTTCCCTATTAAATACCCATAACTGTAAATATTGTCTGTGGGTTCTAAATATGGACAATGCAACACATTATTGAACCCAGCATAGGTGGCAAATGGCCTGGTAGGAACCACTTTTGTCGGAGTAAGTAAGAAGAATGGACTGTGGAGACATGTCTGTCTCCTGCCTCTTAGCAATAGAGAAGCCAGAGGCGGTCAGAGATGGCATCCCATGCTAGTTACTGTACGCTGCACCCCTGAAACCCGGCCTTCCTGAGTTGTTTTTTTTTTCCTGAGTTTTAACCGTGTAGTATAACCTTATTCTGGTCGTAACTTTGTCTCGACCTATGTGCTGGTTATCCATGAGAACAAATAATTGTTCAAAGGTGCTCACTCTTAGAAATATTATCCATAATTTGCTATGATCCACATCGTCAGCTATCTTTCTGTAGTTAGTAAAATACAAGTAAACATCCTTCTGGTAATTTGTTTTCAGTCAAAAGCCATTTGACATCAGTGATATCCCTTGTTCCCAATAGATATAGCATTCTCAGGATTCTAGGAACGTCCTCTCTTCCTCTTTGGAGGTGGGCCAGACCCTCTCTGCTTCTTATTCCTGTTGACAAGACACACAGAGTCAGGCTGATGGCAGCCAGAGCCCTGGAGATGCTTCCATCGTTGTGGGATTCACACGACTTTTCATCCACTGGCCTATGATCTTTCTGCATTTAGCACCATTTCATATTTTCTGTGAGTTTAAAGAGGAATTTATAGACTAGTATAGGACATATGGGCTAGCATGGACGTGATCTGGATTAGACATGACTGTTTTCTTATTATACAATTACTCTCTGATATAAAGCTCTTTCGTATACACAATATGAGCATCTCTGGATTTGCTTCTCTAGCCCACCGAGTTTAATACATAACCTTTTGGGTGCAAATCTCAAGTACTCTCTTCTTAGTTACCTGTGGGTGAGTTTAAACCATCATACCTGTGATCAGTAGTCCAGTGTTTATTGAATGGGTGATTGGAATAGGCTGAGTTCTCTAGAAGCAAAACCCGTGTTATATAATCAGTTATATTTACAACTAGATATAATAAATCTGGTTATGTATGATATAGTATAGTATTGAATTTTATTGCATTGCCTTGCATTACATTACATTGTATTGCATGACATGACATGACATGATATGATAATTGGTTTTGCTTCTCTAGAGGACCTGCCATTGTATAATCACCCACTCAATAACAGAGAGAGAGAAAGAGAGAGAGAGAGAGAGAGAGAGCGAGAGAGACTGATTTATATCAAAATGTCTCACATAAAGGCAAAATGGGCAAATCTCTTCCATGACGAGGCATGTTCCAAGTCCATGGGTGAGTTAAGCTGGAGGCTTTCCTGACTCGCATAGCTCTGGGAGCTAATGAACTCAATATAATGAGGAACACCACAGGCCAGTGGCTGCAGAGGAAGTGAATCCCAGGATTGGGCAGCAATATACCACGCCTGAATACCTGGCGATCCGTGATCCAGACGCAGAATCCAGACTTAGCAAAAGAACAAGCAAGCTTTTCCTCAGGTCTCATTTATATAAAAAGTGGGCCATTACCCCAAGGAAATTTTCTCTTAATTGCACCAAGGCTGTAACCTGAGCGAGGGTGCTACGTTCCACACTGACCTTCTTACAAATGGTGATGCTACTGAGCGTGTTTGGAGAGGAAAGCGTGTAGTGTACCAGTCAAAATAACAAAAGTTTAAATGCGCACAGACGAATGGTTTTAGAATCCTGGCCACGTTAGAAGCAGACCACATATATTTGGAATTTATACTTTATTAGACGACAGATCCTGGGGTCTAGTGTGTTACCTATTTGGCTGCGCACATGAAGGTGAGCAGTTTAAAGCCACCAGGAGATCATCAGGGTAACTGTAAGGCTTTCTGGCGAGATTTACGCTTTCAGAAATCTGCAGAGGCAGCTTCAGTCTGTCCTACAGGGTCATATGGGTCATGATCGACTTGATGACAATGAGTTTGCTCTTGTGGGTTTTTTGTACTATAAAATCAAGAGATAGAAGAAATAATATTAAAAAAGGAATAAAGACTTAAAACTGCAACAACAAAAAAAGAAATAATATTTAATCTTTACTCAGGAGTTAATGAATTCTACAAAGGTCTTTCTGAAAACCTATGTTGTACTTTTAGTCTTTTTTGAAGTCCCGTCACGCTCCTAAATCTCACCCCAATTATTAAGCAATAAGCTGAAACCTTGGTAAGAATTCTGCGGCCTAGCAGGAGAAATGGCGATTTCTTTTCAGGGAAAAAATTAACAATTTTCTATTCTGCTGTTAAAATTACCTCCTCATACCTCTTCTATTGTGTCAATTTCCTCTGTTAACACAGTGCTAATTGCCTCGTTTGCTACATCTTTAGGGGGGATGAAAGAAGGATAATTCTGTAGAAGTAGTAGTTGAACTCGAATTCAGATTTTCAAAGGTCCTTGGTTATCAAGTTGCCCTTAGTGGTTGAGGAACTATCTATCTTACTGCAGGCAAGAGCTCCCCCTCGTCTACGTCCACATAACCATTGATGAGGTGTGTGCTGTTGCCACGCAAGGCTTTGGCAACATGGTTGGCGCCAGTTCTTGGATCTGTACTCAGCGAGAAGAGTTGGCCATGAGAAGTGGGAACAGCCACGAACTGAGTGTTTCACTTCTGAAAGAAGATTCCAGGCAGCACATCATCGAATCCATGTTCATTACAGATGGACAGCAATGTGAAGCTTTACAGTCTTGTCAGACCCATGAGACCACCACACACACACACAGAGAGAGAGAGAGAGAGAGAGAGAGAGAGAGAGAGAGAGAGAGAGAGAGAGAGAGAGAGAGAGGCAAACACACATATAGTATAAAATCAACAATGACAAGAACTCAAACCAGAAAGACAGTTAGGTTTATGGGAATTGCTTTCTCTTTTATTTATGTTTATATTGAATTTTTGAAAGAGGAAAATAAAGATAAAGGTCATGATGGCTGAATTAGTATGGATTGATCTGGCTCAGTGAACTGAATCCCCTAAATAAGAATTTCTACCGTGGTTAAAGGAGAAAGAACTTTTTAACAGGGACTTTGATTGATGACCATAACCTACACAAGCTTTTCCTTAGTGATATAGTGAAGATCTAATACTACAGCTTGTTTGAAATAAGGAATGAGGTTTTAAAAGGACATTTTCTTCTGTTCATTGGACAATATAGTGACTTATGATGCACAACAACTCTGGCCCTTTGCTCCTAGAATACATTCCAATTTATTATTTTAAGAGCTTAAATTTCATGATAAGGTAAATGTTTACTAAAGATCTTCCTCCCCTTTCCCTAAGGTTATCATGTTCAAAATAAAATAAAATAATTCACCAGCTGTATTTGATTATAAATGATATTCAATGAATAAATTTTTAGTCAGACTATTTCTTACATCTATTTTTATTGAAATATATTAGATATCTATGTTTTCATTCAATTAATACTTTAAATGTTTTCATAATGCCTTTGAATTTCTCATATTTGAAAAGGGAAATAAATATTGAAAACAATTATAAAAATAGAGCAAAGAGCAAGTGAAAGATTTGCCTGCTTTATGTAAAAGCAGTTCTCAAACATAAACTCACCTTCACCACCCAATCTTAAATATCAGGGACTGAAGAGAGCCAAGGTCTAATCCAAGTCCTATGAGAGAAGAGAAACAGCAACAACAACAAACCCTGAAAAATCCTGATTACCTTGAGACATCTAGTCAGAGAAACTTCTATCTCTGAAAGGATCCTGTGGGCAGCCTGGATCTGACAGAAACGGAACAAACGGCACTTGGACCGCGAGTCCTTTGGCTCCAACTTTAACATGAAGCACGTGATCTCCTGTTTAGGAGTGAATGTAGAACAAGAGATTTGGGAGAAAGGGAATTGATTCCGCTGCAGGTTGTTATTTTATTTTGTGTTACTAAAAAAATGAAGCCCCTTGTGAGGGAAGCGGCGATGCAAGTGATGAGCGGCAGGGACTCCCTAGAAGAAGAAAGCAGCCAAGCGCTGCGGTCCTGCCGGTCTGACCTCCTGGAAAGCAAGCTAAGAACTAGAATGGGTGGGCCAGATTTGACCCCAAAATGAACTAAAACTAAACTGAAAGGCTTAGCATTTCTGGAAAGGTACACAAGAAAACAAAGCACTGATCTCTTTATTTCTCTGTCACACAAACACAATACTGATGAAAGATACCAATCTGGCTAACATCTAAGGTATCAGAGGAAACACCACTGTATGGATGGAATTGTACCCCTCAAGATGTATGTCAAATGGGTTAAGTCAAGATTCTCAGTGCTGTGTAATGGTCCTCCTTCCATCTGTGGTCTGATGCAATTGTCCTCCAGTTAATAGTCCGGTGTGATGACCCTCCATTTGTGATTTGAATTACTTGTCCTCTATGCTTGTGACATGATGTGATTATCATAACATGTATGATGTTATAAGAGAAAATGAGAACCAGTCATATTAATGGTGTGGGATACGATCTACAGGATTATCTTGAGCTGATCTCCTTTCAGATATAAGAGAGATTAAACAATCCAGCAGAGATTCCTACTACCACCAAGGAAAAAGAACTAAGAGTAAAGTCAATTTCTGGACATAGGATTTCTGCGCTGTGAACCTCATGGACCGAGGGGAAGATTGATGCTACAACACAGGAGCATTGTCAAGGCTCACCACGCCCATGGATGTTCAAAAGAGATCGGGTCTTTTCTGTACACGTAGCTGGAAGAGGGAGAAAGCCTTTCCCTAGAGCCAGCTTCCTACATGTCAAGTTTGAGCTTCTTAAGCTGCGAGAGAATGAATTTCTGTTTATTAAAGCAAGAACAAAAAGTTAAGACTTGGTTATTTTTCAGGAAGTGTTAATAACTCTAAATCTCTAAATAAATTGATTCAAATTTAATCAGAAATATCAGCAAGGTAATATTTGGATTTTTTTAAATGTGTGAATGAAGGAATAAGTAATTGAAACAACTCAATTCTAACCACACCCATCTAATAAGGAAACAACCTAGACAAATCATAGAATGCTGTCATTCTTTGAAGCATTAACTTGATCCAGTGAATTTTCTATAACATGGAAAATTATCTTCCTCTATCAAAATGGCATAATTGAATGACTGATGATAGATTTTGGATTACTTAAAATCACATTATTAGGAATCTGAAGGTAGCCCTCATGATCAAATGTTCTTCCTTAAATGAGAGTATTGGGGGAGGGAGATTGAAGTTTCTTAGCAATGTAGTATATGCTGAGTTAGTCAAGTTTTTCCTCTGCTCCCTGATACATTGTCTGCAATACCAAGGCTATCCCTGGGAAACCCTTCCTCTGACCGCCATGATTGGTTGTGGATTTCCAAAATGCTGAATGCTAACTCCTTACCTATACCTCTGTTACCTAAGTTGCATCGCAATTACTCTTAAAAGAATGGCAAGATTAATTAATTTTACTGTATTAATAATATTCCATGTGGACTTATTAATTATGTGTCATTATGTTCATTACCTCAGTTCAGTTGAGACAATAATTTGATACTTGTCCAGTTGTCCTTCCTATAGACAAACCTGAATGTGTACTGGGTGCAAGAATCTCTTACTTGTTTCATGACAGGTAAATAAATATATGTTAAATGAATTAAAAAAATGAATAGCAACCTATTGACAGAATTGGTGCTAGAATAACCATCTCCAAATTTCAAATTTCAAAGGGCAGCTCAAAAAACCAAAGTTAAGTATTATGATAAAATATGAAAAGAACTAGAATTAGAAACCAAAAGGGAAAAACCCTCATCAAAACTTAAACTGCAAGAACTGAAAGAAAAATTCAAGCTTTGAGTTGAAATTCTGGAACATTCCATGTGCAAAATATTGAGCAATGTAGAAAGACTGAAAAGAGTACACAGAGTCACTGACAGGGGAAAAAAAGAATTTGTTTATAGGAGGTAGCATATGAACAAATGCCCATGGTGCTGAAAGAAGTTCAAGTGGCACTGAAAGCATTAATCAAAAGCCAGTCTCCAGAAATACACGGAGTACTGATTGAAAATGTCAACGGTCTGATAAAGCACTGGAAGCACTCCTCTATCCCAGGAAGTTTGGAAGACAACTTGGTCAACTAACGGGACAAGAGCTATACTGGGACCCATTCCAGAGACAGGTAACTGATGAGCACATGATTATAGAATAATATCATTGATGTAAGTATTTTTTTAATTTTGGTTTTGTTTCTGAAAATCATCTAGGAAAGTTTGTAGCAAGACATTGACAGAGAGCTGTCAGAGATGTAGGTGGATTCAGAAGAGGTCATGAACAAAGAATACCATTGTTTATGTGAGATATTTTGGCTCAAAGATGAGAATCCCAGAAAGATGCTTATTTGTGTTTTGTTGACTATGTCAGGGCCTTTGACGATGCAGAGCATAACAAATGGCTAGGCTTGAAAAGAACGGGAATTCCAACACACTTCATTGTGTACCTGTGGAACCTGTACATGGATCAAGAGGCAGTTGTGTGAACAGAGCAAGGGTATGCTGCTTGGTTTAAAATCAGGTTACATGTGCATCAGGGTTTTATCATCTCTTCATATTTATTCAATCTGTATACTAAGTAAATAATCAAGCTACATTTTATGATGCAGTATGAGGATTGGAAGAAGTCTAATTAACAACCTGAGATTTGCTGATCACACCACCTTGCTTGCTGAAAGTGAGGAGGACTTGGACCACTTGCTGATGAAAATCAGGAACTGCAGCCTTCAGGATGGATCACAGCTCAGTGTAAACACGAACCAGGCACTTACAACTGTGCGGGTAGGGAATATCGTAATAAATAAATTATGACGCCAATAAAATTTTAAGTTACAGGAGGCAAAACCTTCAATCTATGTCAATAAGAAATATAGCAAAATCATAGCTTGGGCTATTTCTTCCTTTCTAAGAAGCATGGAAACAAAGGCATATTACTAATCCTCCCCCCTTTTAACAACAACACAACAAAAGACTGACAGGCTTTTATCCTGTCAGGAAAAACATCAATATGGATCTTTCTGGACTAAGAATTATTCAGTTACAACCAGAGTCAGAAACATTAGAGGGGTTATGGTTTAATTTCAGAGACATAAGTAAAATATCCACAATTCATTATTTGTAGATTTCTAAAATTAACACCACAAAAACCATTGCATAAGGCAAAATTATAGCTGTGTCCTTCTGTAGGAGATAGGAATTGCCTTGTTCTTCACACTGGGCTGATATTTCTCTTACTTCAGTTAAGAGTGTTGCAGTTTTCAGGAGGGGGAGTACAGAGTGGAGACCCAAAGCCCATCTGTAGGCAACTGGACAACCCTTTACAGAAGGGTCACGGGGGTGGGGGGGTATGCCAATCATGGTGCAGTATAGCACCGATGAAACAAAGAACTTTCCCCTAGTTCTTCAATGTTCCCCTCCCCACCCCACCATGATGATCCCAATTATGCCTTATAAATCCAGCTAGACCAGGAGGTGAACACCGGTACAGATAAGAGCTGGAAACACAGGGAATCCAGGACAGATAAACTCCTCAGGACCACTAATGAGTGTAGTGAGACCGGTGGGGAAGGTGATGGGGAGGGAGAAAGGGCAAACTGATCACAATGATCTATATATAACCCCCTCCCTTGGGAATGGACAATAGAAAAATGGGTGAAGGGAGACATTGGACAGCGTAAGATATAAAAAATAATAATAATTTATAAATTATCAAGGGTTCATGAGGGAAGGTGACAGGGAGGGAGGGGGAAAATGAGGAGCTGATACCAAGGGCTCAAGTAGAAAGAAAATGTTTTTAAAATGATGATGGCAACAGATGTATAAATGTGTTTGACAAAGTGGATGGACATACGAATTGTGATAAGCATTGTACAAGCCCCCCGATAAAATTATTTAAAAATAAATAAAACAAAAATGCTGACTGCTCTTGGACACCTAACTTGCCAGAGAGGGGTGTGTGTGGCGGTGGGGGTGGGCGGAGAGGAGAGTGTTTGCAGTTTTCAAGACCAGAGCTATAATTCCATTAATTAGCACCAATATAAGGGGAAGGGTATATCAAACCTTTAATACCTATATCATACAGATTAAATCACATGTAACAAGCTTATTAATGAACTATAATATATATATCATGAACAGTATGTACAAAGTGAATTGCAACAAATTGTAAAGAAATCCCAAATCTTCACAACTAGACCAATAGACAACATCATGCAAAATAGAGAAAAGATTGGAGTTGTTAAGGATTTTTTCTTGCTTGGATCCACAATAAGTGCTTGTGAAGCACCAGTCAAGAGATCATTCTGCTGCAGAAGACCTTGGTAAAGTTTTGAAGATTAAAAATGTTCCTTTGAAGACTGAGGTGAGCCAAGCGTTGGCATTTTCAATAGCCTCATATGCATGCGAAAGTTGAACATTGAATAAAGTTTACCAATGAAGAATCAAGACATTTGAATTCTAGTGCTGATGAAGAATATTGGAAGTACCCAGAACTACCAATAGAAGAAAAAGAATTGTCTTGCAAGAAGTACTGCCAGAATGACCCTCAGAAGTGAGGATGGAGAGATTTGGACATCAATTTTGGGTGTGTTGTCAGGAGAGATACGTTCCTGAAGAAGGACATCATGCTTGGGAAAGTAGAGGGACCGTGGATAAAAGTAAAACTCTTGGTGGGATAGATTGACAAAATGGTTCTGTGGTAGTTACATAATCTGTTGTCAATTGGAGACTTACAAGTGAAGGGGTGGAGTTCATCTGTCAATCAGGTCTCAGCTTGATGACCTCAGTTGGAGGCTCTAAGGAGACAAATAGCTTGTTGGAGGTGGAACACACACTCAGTCCATGCAAGATATTCCTGATGACAAGCCACATGGAGACAGCCTGATTGAAGCCAGAGCCTTGGAGTTGAAGAAGCCACATAGAGACCCCTGCCAACTCTGAGATGCTTACACTGCCACTGGTGCCACAAGACTTCCCACCCACTGTCATGTGATCATCCTGAATTCAGACTCATTGCATGTATTTTGTGAGTCTGAAGAGAAAATAATAGATTGATATGAGACATATAGGCTAATACCAGATTTTATGGACCTGATCTGGGCTGGGATATTTTCTCAATATTCAATTGCTCTTGTACATAAAGCTCATTCTTATACACATATGAGTGTCTATGAATTTGTTTCTCTAGTCTTATACAAACTAACACAGGCTCCAACAATGATCTCAAAAGCAATGCAATTATAATGATAGTGCAGGATGGGGCATTGTTCAATTCTATTGTATATAGGATTGCTATGAGACAGAACCAACTCAACGGCACTTAACAACAACATGTACCAAGAAATAGTACACTGTGACATAATCTCCCCAAATAGCCTCACAATATATTTCCATCTTTGATTATATCATATACTTTAAATCATTGAATGATACTCAACGGTACCAGTTCATTTGTTAAGCTTATTAATTTGGTGATTGGATAGTTTTTAAAAACAGAAAACCTGCCATCAAAAACAGAAAGAAAAAAACTAGTTGTTACATCCATTAGAGTACTAAACATATAAAAACACACTGCCACAGAGTTGAGGCTAACTCATAGTGACCCTCTAGGAGAGGATAGAACTGTCTCTGGGAGCTTCTGAGGTTTTCACTATTTACAGGAATATAAAGTCTCATTTTTCTCCCACACAGTGGCTGGCAGTTTAGAACTGCTGATCTTGTGGATCCCAGTGCAATGCATTACTATTACACCACCAGAATTTCTGCTTAACATAGAGTATGCTAAAAACATGATTGCTCGGTATTCATTATACATGTATCCCTTCAGAATACAATACTGGCTTTGAATATATAAAGTCAGCTCTGTATAACATATATTGCTGAAATGCCATGATTTTCTATACTAAGAGAAGTATTCTCTAATGGTCTCCGACACCATATCAAATGATAGTTATGTAGGCTTAATATCCAACACTTGAATGTCAATTTGTTTTTTATAGTAAGTTGTATGTTCTTGTGATGCTGGAAGCCATACCACCAGTATATGAAATGCTAATATTGTCACTCAAGACGAAAAAGTTTCTGTGGAGCTTCGAGACCAGAATACAGTAGAAAGAAGAAACTGATGATATACTTCCTTAAACATTGACCAGTGAACCCTTATGAATAGCAGTGGCACACTGTCTCTAGTAGTGCTGGAAGATACATTTTTCAGGGTTGAAAGCATTCAAACTACAGTTGAGGAAGAACTGCTTTTCCATAATAGAGTCTGTCTTGGTGACATGACTATGCACACTGAAGACCTACATTAGCAGTTGATGCACAGTGAAAAACGAGAAGAAACAACATCAAATTTTCAACCATCATAATGTGAAATTACAAAACATGAATTTAGGAAAATTGGAAGTAATCAAAAATGAAATGAAATGACCAAAGATCGATATCCTAGTCTCTTTAGTGAATTTTAAAGGACTGGCATTGGTCCTTTAGAATCACAAAATTACATGATTTACTCTGAGAATAACAAATGCAAGAGGAATATATATCACATTATTTTTAAAAAAGAACACTCCAGGAAAGAACACCTTGCAATAGTCACCGAAGTCGATGCCGTGAACCGAAGGAGCAGCCCTGAGAGATGAACCTGGTGACATTCAGGTGCGGGGGAGAGGTATTCAGACGGGACGAAGCTAGCAGAATGGCAGCTCAGGGACCACTGAATTGTTATTGAATGGCATGTGGCCATATTGGGCATTCCTGGCAGGCAAGGCAGATCTCTCTGGCTCCTATCATGCTCTGTCCACCCTGCAGTGCAGTAGATGACTACTCTGGCCCTTTGAGTCACCCTCTGTGTAATGCCCACTGAATGATTGGGTGGGGCCATGTCAATAAGGTGCATCAGAGTCTAAAGAAGGGATTTGACAATGTTGCCTTCCCATTGGGATTAAAATGAGCCAGCCAAGAAACATGAATTGGTGGCTCTCTCTGCCATCAAGAAAAAAGAGTGTGTGCTCAGAACCTTGAGATTCGTGGGTGCTAAACCTTCTTGGTCAGAGAGATGTGAGACCAGCGGCACACAGCAGAGATGGCAGAGCCAAGAGCCAGAGCATGAGACACTGCAGTGGGCTTCCCCAGCAGTGGAGGGAACAAAGCCTTCAGACAGGAAGCTCACTTGTGGAGTAGGGCGCCTCCAGGCACTCAATCAGGGGAACTAGGCTTGCTGATTCACAGAGCTAAAACTGAGTGTCTTCAGGCTGTGGCTACCAGCAGAGTGACATGCCCTTTTGGGCATCTATCAGTGGTATTAAAAGAGTTTGTAACACCTGTTCAAACAGGACAGAGGCCAAGGGCCCTCATGGTTGAAAGGCTGAGGTCTAGAAAGGCATGCCTCCCTGCCTGACTGAGAAGAGGTGCTCTTGACCAAAAGAACTGCATTCAGAACATTCCTGACCCTGTGTTGTAACCTGTTAATTTCCCTAATAAAGTCCATATCTTGTTTTAAAATAAACCTATATCTATATCTATATAGATATCCCCTCCAGAGCTATTTTGAAGGACAATGGTATCTGTAATAGAAAATATTGCATCTTTGCAATACATCTACAATGAAGTATTATTATCCAACTCTACGCACTAACCACTGAAGCTAGTGATAAAGTGATGAATTCTACCAACTTCTCCAGTCTGAAATTGATCAAACATGCAATGAAGACATCAATAATATGCATTGGTACTCATTGAATAACATGGGGAAGTTAGCAAAAAAGAGGGATGGGTCATAATTGGGAAATACAACCTCAGTGATAGCAATGAATCTGCACAATATAAAGAAGCTGAGATATCCTAAATGTTCATGCACAGAAGAATGGAAACAGAAATCCTGGTCTATAAACACAGTTAAGTGTTATGCATGTCTGAAAAACAATGCCAAAACCTCAAAGCACTTCATGACATGGATGGACCTGGAGACCATCATGCTGAGTGAAATTAGCCAGTCACACACACACTCAAAGACAATGTTATGGAACACAGATGTAAGGTGGAAAGAAACAAGATAAATAATCTCATCCAAAAGGGAACACATTTGGGAAGTTGCCAAGCAGTGGGGGACAGTGGGTAGGAGGCGAAGCATTGTCCGGACTCGTGACAGATGTTTATTTGAATGCAATGGAGGATAGAGGTCTATGGAGTTTTGAGGGGTGGAGGAGGTGGGGTTTGTGGGGTGGAGAAGGTGGGGTGGATGGGGGGTTTATTACTGGTGGTTTGATTAACAGTTTGGTCTATTGGATGGATAATTGATTATCTGAAATGAAAACCCACCTAAGTTACATTAAAATTATTTAAAGTCATATTTGAGGTCCAAGTTAACATCAAAAGTAGCAGGAGGACATTCAAGGTATCCATCTGGCAGAGTGAAACTTTAGCTATTTGCAGAAAACGTGATTCTATACATTGAAAATCCCAAAAGATCCACAATAGGAGTACTGGCAGAGGAACATGGAAGTGTGCCAGGATACAAGGTCATCAAACAGAAGTCTATTGGTTTGCTGCATACATTGGACAAGACCACGAAAGAGGAGATCAAGAAGGCATCGTCTTTCACAAAAGCCCCAAACCAATTGAAATATCTAAGGATATAGTTAACCCTCAAACAATACTTATACACATAAAACTCTGGCACATCCACGAAATGGAGTACCACACGTCACTAAAAGCACTGATGATCGCATGAAGCGCATCCTCTCAGGAGGAGTTGGAGGAAATTACACTAAGTGGGGTTAGCCAATCACAAAAGGACAAGTACAACACGAGTCCCCGGAGGTAAGTATAATCAGCCCAGTAAGTATAGAAGAAAATCCACTTATCCCACGCTGTACAGGCTGAAGCAGAGGCAAACGGGAAAGGGACAGACAGAACCCAATGATGTACATGTCATCCCAACACAAAGAAGGGGACAGAGGGATGGGGGTGGACGTAGAGAAGAGGGAAAAAATAAAAGAAGGAGACAATGGCACTGAGAAGCAGGTCATTAATACACCCAGGGGGAGGATATTGTTTATGTCTCCACAGAAATGGGAGTATGAGTGCAGACCCACCACGGCACCCCAAATCATTAAGAGAATGTAACCACATGGAACAACTCATGAACAGAGAGGTCTACACAGCTGGCCCCAAGCAGAGCCAAACTAACCCCCACCCTAGAAGTATGTGCTACAGAGGAGCGCCCTAAACCTACAGGCTGGGGAGAGGGGCTGGCCTGCCATTCCTACAGGGAAGCAAACCAAGACAGACAAAAGAGAGAGTGAGGCACTAGAACCCATCGTGACACACCAAGCCATGAGGACTACCTCCCTACACAGATGTGCTAAGGCACAGAGAGTACTGTAGGGCTGACGACAGCTTGGGATGTGAGTTCACTGGAGCATACCATGACAGAAGACAACATTAGGAAATACGGCAGATTTGCCTTTGCCCCAAGTGGGGTGAACCAAGAAAGGAACATAGCAGATCATCAATGGGAGCAAAGAAAAGCCATAATGCCCCTGAGAATCCATCAAAATAGACTTCAGCATAGGAGAAGCAGTTCCAGGAATTCCCAGGCCTTAGTGGGAGATGGTCATAAAGATCAGCAGCCCGGTCTGGAATTATGTATGTTTTTTTTCAATTGTTTGCTAAGTTTTATTTATAGTTTTCTCTTGTTTTGTCTCTGTTATTGTTGTTTTGTCTACCTATGTACAATAGCCATAGGAGTAAAAACAAAGAGAATGCAATGGGACCCATAGTTCTGGAGGGACTAAGAGGGAGGAGGGGCAGGGGAAGGGAACAGCGAACAAACAATGCCATGGACAGGGGAACAACTAGGGAATTAAAATCAACACAAAGGAGAAAAGTAGATATCCTGGTAGTATTAGCTGAGAGAAATTAGTAAGAGGCAGAAGAAGAATGAGCATGATGGTGGGGCAGGAGGAAGATAAAAGGAAACAGCAAAGATCTAAGAAGCAAAGCTCTGGATATATGTATAAACATGTGTACATTTGTAAATGTATTAATTCATAAAATGGAAGTTTGGGACCTATGTACATATATTTATATGGCAATACATTGAAGAAGTGGACAGACTCTCAGCCTCTGCTCAAGGCCCCCCTCAACGCAGGTGCACTTTGTTTTAACGACCTAGGATTCTGTGATGCTCACCCTCCCAACACCATCTCTGAAGTCCAAATGGGTGCATAAGCAAACGTGGTGAAGAAATCTGATGGTGCCCAGCTATCAAATGATATAACATCTGGGGTCTTAAAGGCTTGAAGTTTACAAAGTGGCCATCTAGAAGGGAACCAACAAAGCGCACATGGAAGAAGCACATCAGCTTGTGTGATCATGAGGTGTTGAGAGGCTCAGGTGAGAAGCATCAGAAGACCCGAAGCTAACAGTATACTGTTGAAAATGAGGGGTGTCGGATCAAATACACAAAGCCCATCTGTAAACTATAGGACATCCCCCTCATAAAAGGTTCACAAGGAAGGGATGAGTCAACCAGGGTGCAGTATAACACCGATGAGACACACAATAGTCATCTGGTTCTTTAAAGCCGCCCCACCCACCTCTGCTATCATGGCCCCAATACTTCCTTTTAGTTATGGCTAGACTGGCGCATGTACACTGGTACAGATAAGATTTCACAACACATGGAATACACATCAGATAAAAAAGCCCTCAGGAACAGAAATGGGAGTAGTGATACCAGGAAAGGTAGGAAGGGAAGACAAGGAGGAAGGGGGAACTGATCACAATATGAATAACAGAAATATGGGTGGAGGGAGACAGCAGTGAGTGTAAGATATGAAAATAATAATAATTTATAGTGTATCCAGGGATTATGAGGGTAGGAGGGGCCGAGAGAAAAAGGAGGAACTGTTACCAAGGGCTCAAATAGAATGTAAATGTTTAGAAAATGATGATGGCAACATATGTAAAAATATGCTTGATAAAATTGAAGTGTGGATTGTTACAGGTGCTGTAAGGACCCCCAATAACATAAAATATTAAAATTGTTTAAAAAGAAGTGAAGATGAACATCTCATGATAGATTTTGCAAGAACAACTACTTTATGAGAATACATTTAAAATTTTAACAGTGTTTTGGAAAGGTTTAAAATAAACCACATAGTAACATTAATTTTCCATGCATCCACAATGTTATATACTAAACAATTGGAAACTTTTCTTAAAACAGAACATGAAGTTTAGAAACAATTCATAAGAAACATTAATTTTTAGAAAACAGAATCATTATTTATTGGTCACGTTACCCTATAGCCAGGACTAATCTTTTTCCTTTGTAAAATTAACAGGATTTTAGACCATACTTGTTGTTAGTTACTGTTTAGTAGGTTCCAACTAAGAGTGACTGTTTGCACAGAAGAATAAGACAGTATTATCAAAAGAATATGACAGGATTCTGTTCTGCACCATTCTCAAAATTGTTGCTATTTCTGAGACCAGTGTTGCTTCCACTGTATTATTCCATCTTGTGTCAGCACTCATCTTCCCCAAACATGATGTTCTCTGGGATTGGTTTCTCACGATAGCATGTCTTATTTGCATCTTCATCTTTGCTTCTAAGGAGCATTTTGGCTGTACTTTTTCTGAGACATATTTGCTTCATTTTTTGATAGAACATGACATATCTAATGTTTTTGCCAACACTATAATTCAAATACATCAATTCTTTCAGTATTTCTTAGTAACTGTCAAGTTTTCAGATGCACATTGAGGAATTTAAAAACACCATCACTTGATTCAGGCACATACTTGTCTGCAAGTGACATCTGGCTTTTTAATATGTTAAGGAGATCTTTTCCAACAACCGGGAGTTATTCTATGTAATGAATGATAACCCTCTTTACAAATCCTATTATGAATCCAGGTTGAATTCTCTGTACATGTACTGTTGTAACTGATTTTACAATTATTTTCAGCAAAATTACACTTGCATGATATACTGGTATTTCTGGTTTTGTATGGGCACAAACATGAACCTATTCTAGTTGGTACCAGGAGTGCTTCTAGAGAAATAAACCATAAATATGGGTTTCTTAAATTGGCTTTCCAACCTGATTAGTCATAACAGCACTTCACCACCCCCAAACTTGGATACATCTGCTACTTCAACACCCCACTCCTGGTACCAAAATGTGTTGGACAGGGTTCTCTAGAGAGACAAAACCAGATTGCTGGTAATTATATATAAATATATTTATAAAGATAGATATATATATCACCAGAAATGAACCGTTAAATTATATACAGATAGATAATACAATAATTTAACAGTTAAATTATAAAGCAGTGAAACACTAGCAGTCCTTTAAGTCTTGAGAGCCGCCAGTCGCCAGTCCTCTTCTGTAGAGAGAGCTGGGCTATATATACCCAGGCAGCAAACAGCAAGGAAGGTCACCAACTGTCATCCCCAGCTCCAGAGACGAACATTCCAATCGTGTGGGCTTAAAGGGACCTTAACTTACAGTGACACTGTCCACAGGCTAGGTATCCCACAGGTAGTGTACCCCTTTAAACTGAGGCACAGAATAAGCAAGACAGCCGCACGCAGATCCAATGATTAAAGAAGGAGAGACAAGCAAGGCGAGGCTCACGGAGCCATTTATCCCTCCACCCTTCAGTTAATCCTACTTGTGTTTATCGGCCAGGATGGCACAATAAATGATCGCAGTTGGGTAGTTTTCTTCCAAATATCTTGGAAGAGATAAAACAATTCCAGTGTTCCACTTGTTTTTTAAAACAGGTGAATCGGTATGTGGTCACTTTTTGAAGCCTTGTTTTAGCTAACTCTTTCAGGCAGATTGGATTTTTTTCTCTGGGTATGAGATAGTTTATTGTGCCAGCCTGGCCAATAAACACAAGTGGGATTAATTGAAGGGTGGAGAGATAAATGACTCAGTGAGCCTCGCCTTTCTTTTCTCTTGCTCTTTGATCATCGGACCAGTGTGCAGTTGCTTTGCTTGTTCTGTGCCTCTATTTACAGGCTACACTACCTGTGGGACGCCTAGCCTGTGGATTGTGTCGCTGTGAGTTGAGGTCCCTTTAAGACCACATGATTGGAATTTGGATCTCTTAATCTGGGGACTGATAGTTGGTGACCTGGCTGACGGTTGGTGACCTGCCTTGCTGTTTGCTGCCTGTGCTGGGATAGCCTAGCTCTCTCTACAGAGAAATACATGGTGGCCCTCAAGACTTGAAGGACTGCCAGTGTCTCACAAATCTATCATGGGAGTGAGTTGCACTGAGCCATTTGTACTGCTTTATAATTTAACTGTTCTTTTCTTGTATTTTATATATCTGTTTATAATTTAACTGTTCATTTCTTATGTCATCTATCTATCTATCTATATATAGATAGATAGATATAGATATATATAATTATCAGCAATCTGGTTTTATCTCTCTAATTTTATAATTCATCTTGAAATAACTAAATATTGACTAATTTCTTACTAGAGTGATTTTGTATCATGTCCATCTCTTTCCATGCTTCCTGTGTCTTTCAATATTTTGCATCAGTGTCATAACTCAAGATTTGAATTTTATCTTTAGTTCTTTCATTTTGCAGAATTGCAGTGTATTCTTCCATTTTGGTTTTCTATTTCAAAGTTTTTTCACATTTGACTGTAATACCTTACTTGATCTTCTTGTGCTGCTCTTTGAAATCTGTTTAATTCTTTTACCTCACTGTTGTAATGTTTTTTTGAAAGAATTAATACAAAAAATACAAAAGTCAAAAAAATTAATTTCCAAGGGGTTGGAGATTGAAAAATGCCAAAAGCCCAACTCTTGCAAATCTGCCTCATTTTGTCCCACTCACCCTTGGAGTGTATTCCTTTCCTCCGTTTCCCATGAATTGCAGCATTATCACTCAGAACTCATGTAAGTTCAAGGAACTGTCTCATGTGTTGTGGGTGTATTAAAGCACCAAGTGTGTAGGTCAAGCTGCAGTCAGTCTGATGCTGACATCAGAGGAGATGTTCCATTCCTGGCTCTTACTGGTGGGTGAAGAGATCACACCCCTTGCTTCTCAGTGGGCTCATTTTAAGCACAGCAGGATGGCATTACTAGGAATCTGGTTCACAATTACTTACAGGGGAATCTTATCCACATCTTCCTCTGCCTTCTTCCTGGACTCATACAGGGAATGGTGCTTGGGTAGAAGTCACATGCTGCAATCAAATTTTACCCAAATATAATACTCTATTCTCCATAACTGGATACTATTTTATTTACGCACATATGTCCCTGAAAAAATGTTTTTCAGTAGGCCTTTGCCTCATACTAATCTTAATCAAACAGGGTTTTGCCCAGAGAACTCCAGACACAGTTTTGCTTCTCCTCTCAGTCACAGCACACATCACAAACTCACATACGTGTGCGTGCGCACATAGGCACACACATATACATTCACACCCATCATAGTAGCACTAACCAAAATAGCCATCAAACAAAGAATGTGGTTTGAATTTTGATTTACATTCTCTACTGAGGTCGCATATTAATCTCATCCTATCCCTGTTTGTTAGCAGACACAGCTCTCTGAATTGGGACTTCAGAGGCGCAGAGCTGTGAAATTTAGAATTATAGTATATCGATCGCATAAGGGATTATGGCTAGATGGACCATTTTAATTGAGTATAACTCATGCACCATTTCCCTCACTTGTTTCAGCTGCAGTACATTCAGGAGCAAGTTTTGGAATGTCTTCTGATAGTCACTTTTGTCAATTTTCTCTTGTCTTTTTGATACATTTTGTATCTTCATCTATGATGATCTTGAGGTCACTCCACTATTTGATCTTCAATCTTTCGTGCTCATTACTCTAATTATTCTTGAGATGATGTATAGATTAAAGTGCGATATATTCAAAATCATATATTGGCTCTTGTGAAAGTTTTCATTTTCCTAACCTTCGTTTGAACTTGTATATGAGGATGTTCTGTAGTAGACAACCAGCCGTACTCTGATGCTACTGTGTTCCTCTATAGTTTCTTTCCACAGATAAAGTAGATTTGTTTTCTGTGTATTCAATCCAGCAAGTTCCACATGTATAGTTTCCATTTATGTTGTGTAATAAATAGGTTGTTGATCATGAAAATTTTTTCAAATGTTTTTGGTGTTGCTTCTATTATCATGCTATATTTTCCAACTGATGAACAATTTTAGTTCCAAATTCTTCATTGTATAGTTAGTTACTATTAATTCATCTTGATTGCATGTTTGAATCATTTCATACTGTATATGTTGTTTAAAATTTCACTTGATTAATCTTTGGCATTTGTGTTGTTGCATAAACTTGAATAGTAGCTGTATTAAATGGTCTTCGTTGAAGTAGAATAGATATTATTCTACTACTGACAGTATTGTGTTTCAAGGTTAATCTTTAAATTTTCTTTTTAAATATAACTGTAATTCTGTTCCTCTTTAGTATGCCATTTCCAGTAGAGAATGCCATATATTTCTCAAATTCATATTGTCCAATATCAGTTCATTTTAGCTCACTAAAGACTAGTCTATCAATTTATATTATTTCCATTTCACTTTGGATGACTTCCAATTTTACTAAATTCATACTTTGCAACTCCACATTCCCATTGTTAATGGAACTCTGCAGTGAATTCTTCTTATTTTGAATTATGTTCTGCCAGATAATGAAGGTCTCTAATGTGCCAGTCTATTCATGTCAATAAGTAGTAGCCTCCATGATGAGGAGAAGCTCTCTCTCAGTTGAGTTTGGAACACTTCCCACCCTGAGAAAAAAAGAAAGACAATGTTCCATTGTTATGCAGAATATTTCATTGATCAACATTAAACATACATTTCTTCTTGATCGTGCGTTGTGGTCTTGAAGCGCCACTGACCCTGTGCGTTTTAGGTCACACATTTGGTATTTGAAATATTGATGACATCGCTGCCACCACATTATGACAAACTAGTGTCAGATTAATTAAACAAACGTGCACCAATATATGTCAACAAGTCAGGCAAATGCCATGAAAGTGAAAGCCGCAGGTTGCAATATATGCACCATGTAGAACCCAGGGGTGTGGATTAGGCAAAAGTGGTATTCACAGGAATTAACATTTTAAAAAGTTGATATTCGTTTACCTTTTATTTTCCTTTTCTTCCCGATTAGAGGTCCCACGTTGTCTTCTAGTGCCCTGCTTGTGTGCTGGTGAGACCGGCACAGAGTGGGAAGCTTGGCATCTCCAATAATGGCAGCACACAGCTTGAGCTTCCAAATCTTTCACGTTGAAAATATGTGCTGCCAGAGGAAAAGGTTTATCATAGAGTTGTGGCAATATTCTTTGACATAAAATATCCTGTAAGCCAAATAGCCAACTGATAGCAACTGTCCCAGCTATTCATTCATCGCTTAGACCAGAAATAGAAGTCAGACTCAGAATGCTGCTATGCCCAGAGCATGTGCTTGAGATACTGACCACTCTCCCATCTACCTGCGGTGTCTTTTTAAATAAGACAAGCAAGTGAATGGTTGCTAAGGGTATCTACCGTGGCCACTCAATTTAAAATAGAAATATCAACACAGAAGATTACAGCAACTGTATTTGGGGATACACAGTCTTGATAGATTTTTCTCAGACATGGGATGGCCACATGGACTTAATAAGGAAAAAATCTTCAGAAAATGTAAAATGGAACTAGTGAGAATAAGGCCAAGCCATTTTCTCTAAGGATGTTTCTTTATACCCCCAGCCCCCATCACAACAATGTGCCTGTTCATTCCTTGCAGTAGCAAGGGGTGTCATATGGGAATTATGTTTGGAAATAATACACCATTGAAATCATGGCCCTGATCTTTTTCTTTCAAGCTTATTTTTGTTTACAACCCAACAACACTTAAAAAGAACATAATTTGAGTCCTACTAGGATGACAAAGCTGCCATATTTTTGTGACATGAAAGTAAAACCACAAAATTCTTCTGGGAAAAGTTAAAGAGATGAAATACTGCCTTCAGAAATGTTTAGACCCAGGTGCAGGACATGCCAATAAACAATAGCTTCATATTTTTACATTATTTTGAACAAAGTTATTAATGATTTTATAACAATATTTTTACTTCTCTGTCTATGTAGATATAAACATGAAATAATCCACTGCGTTAATCCTTCTTGTTTGAAGTTCTCCATCTT
The DNA here is from genome assembly GCF_050624435.1 of Tenrec ecaudatus. Classification (NCBI taxonomy): domain Eukaryota; kingdom Metazoa; phylum Chordata; class Mammalia; order Afrosoricida; family Tenrecidae; genus Tenrec; species Tenrec ecaudatus. The sequence goes on from NC_134530.1 coordinate 110,075,644, forward strand.
TTTGCTGCTGGTCTACTTTACCAAACATAATGGCCTTCTCCAGGGACTGGTTTCTCCTGACAATACGTCCAAGTACATAAGGTGAAGTCTTGCCATTTTTGCCTTTAAGAAGCACTCTGGCCATACTTCTTCCAAGACAGATTTCTTTGTTCTTTTCTAGCGGTCCATGGTACTTTCAGTATTCTTCTCCAGCATCACAATTCAAATGCATCAATTCTTAATTGGCCTTCCTTATTCATTGCCAAACTTTCTCATGCATACAAAGCAATGGAAAATACCATTGCTTGGGTCACGTGCACCTTATTCCTTAAAGTAATATCCTTACTTTTCAATATGCTAGACTGTTAACCATAAGATCAATGTTTGAATTTCCCAGAAGCTTTGCTTGAGAAACGAACTGACTGTTCGCTTCAGTAAGGATTATCGCTTAGTAAGCTCTGTAATGCACTTCTGCTTCATTATATATGATTGCTATGAGTTGAAATTAAGTAGAGGGCATACCGGAAGAATAATAACAAAATAAAATAACTTACATTGAATTCACCTAAACCTAACATGATATTCAATCATCAAATTTAAATCACCTATAATAAATGAGTTTGAGATCTGATTTTTCCCCTTAAAAACTACATGTAAATTCATTTTAAACTTTTACAAGTAAATGAAGAATTACTAGTGAATATAAAATATGTTCATTCAACTTTATACCATAACATCTACAAATTTATAATAGCATAAATTTGTCTGCACTTAATTGATACAGAAATATGTCCATACGGGTTAAGCAACCAGCTAAATCTATGTAAAATTGGACTCCTTATGGGGTATGACAGTGAGTCTGTGTGTATATTCTTAATAGACTATTATTCTGACATATGCTCAATTATCGCTGAAAAGGTTATTAAATACAAAGGTGCAAGAGACAGGCTGTGAAACAGAATGAATTAAAAGCATGAAGAACTGGGGCGGCTCTAGATATAAAATTAATACATAAATACAGTTCAAATGGGTCCTAGGTCTTTCAAAGTTCTTCAATGACAGCTTGCATCTTGTCTTTCTGTGTTGAAAACTTTGCCATTAATATGTGTGATCAGAAGATTTTAATAAAAAATGGAATATTAATTTGCCAATGTAATCAACACTATCTGTTGACCAATCATTACAAAGTTGTGGTCAGATCACGCACACTCGCCGTGTCATGTCATACATAATGCACTCTAATTTTCAGCTGGGCACCACCATCAAAGGACCAGGGACTTCCAGCAGGACAGAAAAGTCAGACTTGGAGGAACAACCAGAGTTCTCCTGAGCTGCAAGGATGGCAAGATTTTGTCTTGCATATTTTGGACCTGCTGTCAGGAGCGCCCAGTCTCTGGAGAAGGACATCATGCTCACTAAAGGGAGGGTCAGTGAAAAGGAGGAAGGTCATCAATGAAATGGATTGAGCCAGCGGCAACAGCAATGGACTCAGGCACAGGAACTGTGGTGAGGTTGGCGCAGGACTGGACAGTGTTTCATGCGGTTTGGCATAGGGTTGGTATGGGCTGGAATTCACTTGATGGCACCCAGCTCCAGCTCTATGGGTCAGCCACCCTGGCTGCTCCCATAAGTGAGCACGGTCACGGTCACTTCACTTGGCAAGTCGGCTTCCTGCCCAATGTTTTCCACTTTACTTCTTCTGTGGGCTGGGGCATTTCTCTCTCTATCTCACGCTCTGACTCTGGGCTCTGTCTCTGCTGTTTCTGCCACTTCACTCATGTGATAGGTGTCTTCTGGATCAAGGACTTTCATTGAGCATGATCCAGAGGATTCTCTCTACCCCTGCCTCCTCCTGGTAGGACAATAGTCTCTCCTGCTCCAGAACGTATTCATTTACATTTTACGTACACTACGGTGGTGATCATAATTAATTCTATCCTGCTACTAAGCAGGACAACTGAATCCTATCAGTGCCTTCCCAGGCGGTCTCCTACACAGACCCATCAGGAAATGATCTTTCGGTGGGAGTTACAGTTACTTTGGTGACATAGACTTATATGAGTAATTATATTTTTGACAAAAAGATAATGGGAGATCAAGAATGTTGGTTCTTCTTATTCCCCAAACTCTTAGGAGATTGAAAAACAATTACAATTGCTTTTATATCAAATAAAAAAATCACATCACTACAAAAATCAAATAAAAAAATCACATCACTGATAATTTTCCTGGGCAAATGTTCTTTCCAAGCATTGACCCCAGTGGGTAAAAGAGGCAAGACAACACACACACACATACACACACACACACACACACACACACACACACAACTGCATGAATCATATACTAAACAGAATCCATGGGAGAAAAGGAAATTTATATCTTCAATGAATCAGAAACTTTGGAAGATAATCTCCAAATACTTTTCTTTCTGCATTGTTTCAATTTGTATCATGTAAAGATGTTAGTTTTTCTCTTAGGTAAACATCTTCCCTACACTCTTCTATGCCTTTTGCCAAAGTGAATCTAGATAATGTCTCTGGCTCTACAGACAATTACTATTATGCTTACCTACATGGTTTTTGTCAATGTAAATTGATTTTAAAAGGCAAATGATCATTGCTTAGCTTTTAATGAATAATAACCTATTCTTGTTCTAACACCATGCACTTGACACACCTCAGTTTTGTCATACTAAGTCTGCAAAATTGTCCATATTTCTACTGGTCTTTATTGATCACTTTTACACAAGACCCATCTGACTTGTACTTTTTCTTTTTTTTTTTTACTCACACAATGCTGCATGAGACACTTGCTAGTTTTAATGTATCCACAGGATTAGTACTCTTACGGCGTACAACATGGGAAAGTGCAGAACTAAAGAAGGGAGTTATCTGAAAACCAAAGCACACATTTCTTAGGATTCAAAAATATTGCACATAAGGTTGAACAGAAATTACTGGCTGTTTTTACGAACAGAATGAGGTATTAGTCAATCTCTAGATACAGATGAGTGCAAAGAGGAACCACAAAACACGTAAATCCATATTAAAACTTAAGAGTGTCAACATCTAAGAAAGAAATATGAAAAGATGTGTAAAGTGGCTATGATTTCAACACTACAAAACCATTAGCAGGCAGCCAAACATGTATCTATCTCTTGCCAATATCTCATGGTTTCAACTTACTTTCGACCTAAATGACGACAAGCATTCCTCTACCCGACTCCCACTGTTGACGGAGTTAGTCCTGGGTGTAAGCATCAAGCCATACAACAGCCTTTCTGAAGTCAGCTTAGGAAAAATGCCAACAACAAAATGTTTCACTCCTCTAGAAAGTTAGATTTCTTTATCGCCCGGTGGCAATTAACCAAGATACTGTTCTCCTTTGCTGACTGACTCAACGACACAGTACCAAGTACACTTAGGGACCCACTGACTTGTACTTTTTCATCTTAATTCAATAATTTAACTTCTTTTTGTACTACTCTTTATATATTTATCTTTACAGAATAGATTCCACTTTAAATTCCGCTCATCATTTTGTCCGATCTATGCTTCTTACTTAATGAAAGAACGATTATCTTTGTAGTGTGTAACTTTAATAAGTCATGTTCCTCACTGGACTTAAGTTTCTTAATTTAAAGGATGTGAAAGCAGATCTACATATATTTCAATATCTAGTCTAGCTTTAAAAGCCATGGATTCAAAGAATTGTGGAGGATCTATGAAAGAGATTAGAGAGTCTGTGAGGGAAGAGATGAGGTATATAGATAGTAGGCATTCACAAAAGCAAAATATCACTGTCAATTTTTTGCCGGTTCTCTCAAAACAAAAGAAAAAATTAAGTGTCACTAGTCAACTCTGAGTTATGGCAGCCCCAGGAAATAAAGTAGAAAAGCTTCTGTGGGTTCCTGAGACTCGCTCTTTGGGGAAATAGAAAGTCTCAACTTGCTCCTGTGGAGCTGGTGGTGTCTTCAAACTGTTGACCTAGTGATTAGCTGCCCAGTGTTGAACCTACTACCCCACCACGGCTCCTGTGTCTGCTTTCTGGTGCTGTTGAGTGCTTGTTAAAATGAGAAGAAGATATTCCTCCACAGTATGGACTATCTTGACTTCCAAGTTGAGAAACTGAATAGATGAGACTTGACTAGGAACAGCAAGACCAAAGTTGTCAATGTCTGGCATGATTCTTGTAATCTACTAAATAAGACATTGCACATTTGTTATTTTGGGGTGCATTCAAGTTTTGATTTTGGCTTGTAGACATGCTAGAGAACTTAGTCAAATGCTCCCTTGAGTTTCTTAAACTGTAGTATATCTAGGAGCACATCTCTAGGTCTTTTCCCTTTGGGGGTAGATTCAAACCACCAACCTTCAGGTGAGCAACGAAACACTCAAAGGTCACACTACCAGAACTTATAGACACACTGTTGTTCCTCTGAAGTATCTTGGCATTTGCTCTGGGCCATCACAGAGTCATTGTCATTGTCAGTGCCTGTGGTTGCAGACACCGTTTAAGTGCCTCTCATTCATGATCTCCCTGTTTTCCACCAGCCCTTGCCTTTCCTAAGCATATGATTTTTTTTTAAGGGGTGGTCCCTCCTGGTAACATGTTTAAATTATGTTCGGCAAAGTCTTACCATTCTCCCTTCCAACGATTATTTCAGCTATACGTCTTTCAAGACTAATATACATTCATTCTGAAGGCATTTTGTGATGCATTCAGTATTTCCTATCAACACCATAATTCAAATTCAGTAATTCTTTTATTCACCTTCCTTGCAGTGTCCAACATTTACATGCATATGGCTTAGATCAGCTGTACCCTAGTCATCAAAGTGACATCTATAGGTTTTAAATCTCTCAAAGAAACATTTTTCAGGGAGCACATCATTTGAATTTTGACTACTGTTTTTATGATATATATATATATATTTATCATGATATTATTTTCTGGTCCGAGTGAGAACTTTTGCTTTCTTTTTGCTAAAATGTAAGCTACATTGAATGCTGTAGTATTTCACTTTCATTAGTAAATTCTTCAAATCCTCTTCTCTTTCAGTATGAAAGATTGAATTAACTTACTTCACATGACTATAAATAACCACCATGCTCTCCTTCCCTTAAAATAGTGGTTTTCAACCTTCCTAATGTAGTGACTCTTTAATACAGTTCCTCATGCTGTGGTGACCACCCTCCAAGCATAAAATTATTTTCATTGCTACCTCATAACTAATTTTGCTACTGTTATGAATCAGGTGACCCCTGGGAAAGAGTTGCAACCCCCTTTGGGGTCAGATGACCCACAGGTTGAGAAACGCTGCCTTAAGTGAATAAATAATTTAATTAATGAAATGAAATACAATAGTGTGCAACTAAAATAAAGTATAAAATAAGCATGATCATAAAATGTAAAGGATTTTGTAATAAACGAAGTGAAATATCAAGTTCTGGTTATTGTTTATGACTTTCTAGAACTTCCATAAAAGGCTATTTGACAAAATATCTATCTATAAATTATCAAGGGCTCATGAGGGAGGGAGGAGTGGGGAGGGAGGGGGAAAAAAGAGGACCTGATGCAAAGGGCTTAAGTGGAGAGCAAATGCTTTGAAAATGATTAGGGCAAAGAATGTACGGATGTGCTTTATACAATTGATGTATGTATATGTATGGATTGTGATAAGAGTTGTATGAGCCTCTAATAAAATGTAAAATAAAAAGAAAAGAAATAATAATTTATAAATTATCATGAGTTCATGAGGGAGGGAGTGTAGGAGAGGGGGAAAATTAGCTGATACCAAGGGCTCAAGTAGAAAGCAAATATTTTGAAAACGATGGCAACATATGTTCAAATGTGCTTGACACAATGGATGGATGTATGGCTTGTGATGAGAGCTGTGAAACCCCACAATAAAGAGATTTTTTAAAAAGGTTATATCACACACATATATAAACATACATACTACACACACACTACTCAAATCAAATAAAAAGTGTTAATCAGGAGCCTTTTGAATCTCCAAAATATGAGCTGTCAGTTCTAAAGATTGCAGGTTATACATCTCTAGATCAAACCATCTCATAGATTTGGAGAAATAAAAATGTTACCTGTGAAAGTTAGTAGAGGTCAAATGGTGGGGGAAATATTTTGCTATTTCTGAAATGTTAATTGATCTATAAGGGGGGAAATTTCTCTGTATCAGTGTGTTAAAAATGATTACCAAATACTGAATTTATTAAATATTCTATTATTTTATTTCTGTTTATTTTATATTTTCTCTGTGACTTTGAGAAAAATCCTTGGAGTTGGCCTTGCCTATTTGATCATTCATAACTTTAATCTTAAGTCACTCATTTACTTAAAATATCTGCCTGACACTTTCTAAGTGCAGATGGAATGGTTTGCCAGTATGTCAGATACAGTGACAAATTCATACATGAGTCTCACTGAACTGACTTCATGGAGGGAGAGGAAAATAACATGCATATAAATAATGTGCTCTTGGTGTAATATAAAGGACTCTTACACAGGATGAAAATGATAACTTCCATAAAGAGGGTGAGATAAAGTGCAATGTGAGTTTGGAATGAAGCAAGATTATTTAAAGTTGAGATAAGTGGCAGGATTTGGGATAAGTTGAAATTTGATTTGGACATATGAATGCAGGTTGAATTTGAACATATGGAAATGAAGAAGAAGCTTATTCCAGTAAGAAGTAGGAGTTCATCGAGCAGCTCAGTTCAATAGAAATGTAGGGTCCAAACAAGCAAAAAACATGCCAATCGGTGAATCTGAATCTAATTGTGAGACCTGAGGAGTCAGCATTTTAATCTGTGGATTGTCATAAATCACTAAGGCTTTTGAGACAAAAAGATACCTATATGTATTACTCTTTTGACAAAACGATTCTGAAAAGAAAATGACATATTCACTTGAGTATTGCTTTATTTTGGGGTGGTTTACTGGGAGTACAACCTTCCTGAAGGAGACCATGGCTGAATCCCCAGTCAGTGTAGCTGCAGTACAGCAGCCTCACATGTGGCAGGGGACTTGCTATTTGCTCTGATTCGGTGGAGCTACAATTTAAGACATACTTGGATGAAAGGCCTAATTATAGGGGGATGGCCTTGATGGCGGGTAACATAGCCACCACTATATAAGGTAGTATACGGTGACTCCTTTTCCTAGACATGTAAAGATATTCCAAGATTGGATGACGTATCTTTAACTTGATAAGCTTCTCCGCAACCTCATGCTTTGCTATCTGTTCTAGCTTTAATACAATGTTATAATCATAATAATTTCTATCATAGATATGAGAAAATTAATACAGAAACAAATTGATGCATTTGAATTATGATTCTGGTGAAGAATATTGAAAATATCATAGACTTCAAAGAGAACAAATATCTCTGTTTTGGAAAAAGAACAGCCAGAATTCTCCCTAAAAGACAGGATGGAGGGAATTTTTGTCTCATGCCTGTTGGACACGTTATTTGGAGAAACCCGTTCCTGGCACATCAAGGACATCATGCTTGGTACAGTGAATAGACGAAGGCCCTCAGCTAGGAGGTAGGCGTATTGACCCAGTGGATGAAACAATGAACTCAAACATAACGACGGAAAGGACGGCACAGGACCAGGCAGTGTTTCGCTATGTTCTATACAGGGTCCCTGTGGGTCACAATTTCCTCGTTGGCACCTAACAACAACAGCAAGAACACAGAGCAATATTTTCTAAGTAAACTCTGTTTATTTAGAAGGACTGGAATGAAAAATAGGAGGCAATAGATTTTTCCCAAGCAAATAATTTACTAAAGAAATCAATACTTGAGAAAAAAAATGTTTTACAGTTTGAAGCATTACATCACATACAAATAAGCAGTACAGAATGAGAAGAAATCAAATGGTATATAATTCATCTTGGAGTCAACACTGTTATGCGATTCTCAAAGCAAAAATACATCCAAATATAAATAAGACCAACTTATTCAAAAAGTTCAGTTAGTGTGCCCACTGTATTCTCTGTAAAGAATGCATTCAGTATAATATATTTACATCTCCTTGTCCATTCTTCATTATGTCTACATTTCTCTATGCCAAGATTACAAACCTAAGAAACAATTAGTCAAAACGGGTCTGTTGAATCTCTATAAAGTGATCTTTTCTCCATAAGAACTCATAACAAGATTTAAGTTTGGGCTGTCAAGTTGCAAAGTTGGAGTCCTGAGTGACATCAGCTGCTAACCTAAAGGTTGTAAGTCAAGTCCATTAGGAGATACCGCTGAATAAAGGCCTGGTGTTCAATGTACTTAAAAGAAGTAAGACATTGAAGACCCCACAGAGTAGTGTTCTCAGATACTTGTGGTGTACTGTGAATTGGAATCCAGTCACTGGAGGCTGGTAATGACGATTCTATACTCTTCCAATTATGTGCATATGTTCCATTTCTGACACTGCAATTATTCTTCATCATGAAGTGATGTTACTATTTCATTATCACTCACCTTTACCTTATTTTAATTTCAGGCCAGGGATTATGCCTAAGATTTGTGTTTATATGACTAGTTTACATGTGGTAAACACACACACACACACACACACACACACACACACACCTACCAATCCTAACCTGCTGCTGAATCAATTCTGACATTAATGCTTCCGTTCTATTGTTACTATGTGTCATGCAGGCCCTGACTCATAGCAACCATCTGCACACGCAGAATGAAACACTACCAAGTTCTGAGCCTAATGAAGCTATGATATCAAACCATTCCCTTGTTGGCCTTCCTTTTTTTCCAGTCCTGTCCCTCCATTTCATTCTTTTCCAGGGATCTGTATCTTCTGATTGCATTCCAAATACACGAGACTGTATAGAACAGAGTAAAACTGCCTCAAAGAGGTCCACTCCTGACTCTGTAAATGTTTCTTTGAAAGCGTACTAAGAGTACATTTTCATTCAGTTCTTTAGAGAGACAAAACCGTGTAAGGCTAGCCTGCAAACAAGCACGGACTGCTCTTTTGATCTCACTCTGCTTTTGTGTGGGTCAGGCTTAGGCATTAGTTGTCTTGTTCCTCCCTTTCACATGCTTATTAATACTGATGACTTCTGCTGAGTTGATTTTTTCCCACAAATACGAAAGATATTTCTGAGTGATAGAATAATCAATTTACCTAGGCATCTGATAGCAGGTCGATAACTAATATAAGTATCAGATAAACTATGATAAGTCATTATGGACAATATAGTCATTCAGGCATTTTATGAATAGTGTAAAAAATTGTTCTTGTTGTTAACCTTGGGCAAGTTACTTCCGCTTTCAAAGCCTTCATGTTTTCACTTGTGAGAGTGAGATATAAACCTTTAATTGAGAGGGGTCTCCTGAGAATGTACTTAAATGGTTTATTATTTTTCAGTGTGTTTTTTAAAATTGTTCAAGTATGTTTATTAAAATTATAAACTTGAAAGATGAATGCAAATTGATTAAGTTAATTTTTAAATGGGTCCAAAAATACTTTAAATTCAGTTGATTTTGATCACACAAATCTCATCAAAATACAATGAATTCTATGGGGAAAAAGTATAAGTAGTGTCTCTTAAAATTATTTTTTCTCAGTTTGTAAAATGAGTGCAATTGGTATTAAAATAAAACTATCAATATTCTGTGTTTACTCCTTAAATGAAGGGCATATTTGGTTCTCTTCTGCAATATTTATCAAGCATTCTCTACTCAGTAATGTCTTACTTGGCTACTATGTAATAAGTTAAACCAGTTGCTGTGGAAACTATTCCTACTATGGCAACGCCATATGTGTCAGAGAAGAACTATGGGCTTGTGATCCTTAGATTTCTGTGTCAGGGGGCTGGTCCAGGATCCTCGGTAGTTTCGTACGTGAAATCACACATGATGTGATCTAGCATGATGTATCAACTCCATGTGGGCTGTAAACACCCATGCAGTTGGAAAATTAGGACAGAGTGCAAGCCCTTATTCAGGACAGGCCTTAATAATGCCTTCCTCTGAGATATGGCCTGCGTGGTGCATGAGGAGATGCTGTGGAGTCCTCCTTCATGTCTCACTTGTCTGCATCCTGCCGTTGACTCGCTGACACACAGGTCTCTGGACTGGAGCAAACAGGCAGCTGTACTGCCTACGGATCCTGGAAGCCAACAGCTCTGTTCTCCGACTGGCTGACCTTGGATTAATTTGCCTTCCGCAGTCTTCAACTATAGCCAGCCTCACTCAATCTTCTGCTTTATCTTTCTGCTTCCTGGCGTGTTAGCCAAGATAGCTGCAGGAGTCCGGGAAAGGTTCCAACCTCTGACCCACAGACTTGAACTGAACTGACCTGACCTGCTTCTGCAACAGGGTGAGAGTATGAAATATATATATTCACATAGATACATATATCTTATTGGTTTTGCCTCCCTATCAAACTCAGCCTAAAACAATGCCACATATCATTTCAAAAGTTAATGTTGGAAGTAGGAGACAGGCCTTTCTTCCCAGCTATCTCTGGTTAGACTGTAATCTCAATTCTTACATTAGCAGCTTGCTGTTTTAGCAATTTTTAATATACAGGGGTTTTCATATCCAGAATACACACTCTAATAGGATAATCAAGTGACTGAAATATATCAATTTCTTCTACGTGTAAAATCATTACACTCAAGTCACAATTCCATGTAAGACTATATTGGTGGTGAAACTCCTTCACAGCATAATTAAGGGTCTCTTGTAAGATAGATGCTCAATTTTCATATAGCTTCTTATACATTTTTTAATTTAATCCAATTTCTCCATATTATTTAAAATAACTAAAATACTAAAATGAAATCTGTTTTCAAAGATTGTAATAATAACGATGCATTATATACACACAAAAACCTATTCTTGTTCTAATGCTTTCTGGCATGCTCTTAATGATCATTGAACAAAGGCCACAACAAATTTTATAGGCCTTCCTTAGATCCATAAAGGCCGCAGTAGGTGATAGCGTATGATAAGAATTGAATGGATGTGGAGTATGTGCAATTACTGATAGAGTACTTCACAGGAAAGCCAGACAACTGTGTGTCCAAGCAGGTAGAATGAAAATGAAATGGATCATTTATAAAATCAACAGCATAAGCAAAGTACCTCATCATGACTGCAGCTGGTCTCTTTTCTAATGTTGTCCTTAAAATGAAATTGGAACTGAGCTCTTTTAGAAACCCAGAAATTATTAGATTTGTATGGCATGATGTTTCCCCCAACCCTCACTAAACTTTGACCCATAAAAATTTTCCAGTGGTATTGGTTCACTCAGGTAGAATAGTTTCATAAATTCAAACTATTAGTAATCAAAGCATATAGATATTTATCTTTAGTGAAAGTTAACTTCACTGCCCTTTCAGTTTAAATCTTTTACCCTTCTGATATGTTTCTGCTATTGCCCTTTTGAAGAAGCCCTTTGGGATCAATCAAGCCTGTAATTCATGCAATGGGAATTACTTGTTGTCAACCAACTGACAAGATTCTGTCAGACGGGTCACTTCGTGACACATTTGAACTTAATTGGTATGAATTGTCAAAATTTTGAAGATGCTGCTGAATGCAAGAGGTTATTGATCCAAGCCACCAAACTAAGTTGCACCTTGGTCTAAAAGATGCACCACAAAGACTAACTTTTTGTGAAAGCGGCATAGAACAAAGCATTCTTAGCACAAGAGTGTGTGTGTGTGTGCCCTGGTTCAGATTACACACTTAATGACATGACCATGTGGACGTGAGGAGTTGTGGCTAGCTTTTCTTAAGAAACAGTCTGAGACGTGTGCCAAGTACTTCAGGGAGCCAAGATATGGCAGCTGACTGTTTAAGCAAACGAGAGAGAGAGAGAGAGAGAGAGAGAGAGAGAGAGAGAGAGAGAGAGAGAGAGAGAGAGAGAGAGAGAGAGAGATGCCACCATGGCAAATGGTGCTGAAAGGCAGGAGAAAAGTGGGACAGGCAGAGCGCCGGGCAAGGCATAGAATGATTGATGGCATGACTTTTTTGCTGGGTGCCATCTGCTGAGGAATACAAGAAGATAAGTGAGTCAAGTGCAGTTTTTAAATAGCGTGTTGCTTTTATGAAATCAATCAATGTAACAGAGTTTTAAAAGTACAAGTCTACTTGCCCTCCCACATTCCAGACCTTTCCTTCTCCTGTCAAAAATATTCTTGGGAAGTAGAAAGAGGCCTTGTGCCATATGTGTGTTAATATGGTAATTTTAACACTTATATTTTCTATTCCATCCCCAATTGAGGAAAAGGCAACATTCTATTGCATAGATTTGTTTCCAAAATCACTTGAGAAGAGATTTTGAGAACAAGTTATTCCCCACTTTGCAGTTGATTATTTCATTCACTAACATTTCCCAGTGTGCAAAGCCATATCTTTAATTTAGAGTGGAAAATGAATAGTCAAAGCATACTAATACTACTATGCATTCTAGATACAAGGCCTGTGAAAAATCTTGTTATATCTGCCATGGATTGGTCTTTAATTTGAGTAAGGTTTCTTAATATCCTGTATGTTTACCAAATTTGCTTTAATTTCCACTGCATGCAACCCATTCTCCTACCTCCCCTTCTCCTCACAGAGAAAATAAAAGGGCTTTGTGTCTACACCCAAATCTGCTGTTGGAAATCCTAGTCATTTGGAACATTAAATTAACTTCAGGTTATTTGTCAATAAAATGTCACCAATGCCTTTATAAAATGAGTGTACTGGAGAAGTCTCATATATTGAGGGTGAGGACCAGGCATTTTTCACATGAAAATATGCATCATTATTGATGAAGGGAAAGTTGCATATACATTTTCATAGGGCATTTGCATAAATCTCCACAGCAATAGCACTTTCAGATATTCTGTGATTTTTTTTTCTCTTACAAGTCAAACTCCTACAATGAATGTAAAATAAGGTAGGCAAGGTCTGTGGTATAAAGTGAAAATTCTCATATTCGCAGTTGCATGCGCTAGAAAAAGGCTGGAGAAATTATGCTATTCTGTTAGACATGTCGCCCTTCTGTGTCTAGTGATCTCAAGTATAATTATGTAACGATACCCAATTTATTTTAGTATTTTATGGAAAAGGTTATTATCAGTACGCTCAAAAGAAAATAAAAATTAGTTGATTTTAATGTAATAATTTATAGTCCTTTTACCTCTTGCTAACAATCAAAATTTCATTAGCTAAATAACTGTCTGAAAATAAAAATGCTCTGCCAGGATCATCTACAGGCCTGGAAGACTTAAGAGGTCTAACTGACTTAACCTGAATTATCTCACCAGATCCATTCCACCAGTCATGGCAAGAACAACTAGAGATGTGTGTATTAGACAGGGATCTCTAGAGAGATAAAACTAGGTTGCTGATAATTATATAGATAGATAAATATAGAGATAGATATAGAGATAGATATATAACACAAGAAATGAACTGTTAAATGATATATAGATATATATATATATAATGCAAGAAATGAAGTTAAATTATAAACAGATAGATATATAATACAAAAATGAACAGTTAAATTATAAAGCAGTACAAATGGCTCAGTGCAACTCACTCCTGTGAGAGTTGTGAGACACTGGCAGTCCTTCAAGTCTTGAGGGCCGCCAGGTAGTCCTCTATAGAGAGATTCAGGCTATCCCAGCACAGGCAGCAAACAGCAAGGCAAGTCACTAACTGTCAGCCAGATCACCAACAGTCAGTCCCCAGCTCCAGAGATATAAATTCCAATCATGTGGGCTTAAAGGGACATCAACTTACAGTGACACAGTCCACAGGCTAAGCATCCCACAGGTAGTGTAGCCTGTAAATTGAGGAACAGAACAAGCAAAGAGGCCACACACTGGCTCGATGATCAAGGAGCCAGAGACAAGAAAGGTGAGGCTCACTGAGCCATTTATCTCTCCGCCCTTCAATTAATCTCACTTGTGTTTATCAGCCAGGCTGGCACAATAAACTATCTCAATGTGGATGACCCATCCCAAATTGCCATACATTATCCATGCAGAGGTGCTGTCCTGATAGCCTGTTAACTAACACTGACCCACATGATAATGAGGCGTGCAAGCTTTTGATCACGAGACTAGCCAGTAAGCTGGAATAAGGAATACTCTGGAGGCAAGAAGAAGGGCCAATGGGAAAGCAGGATAGGCGAGGAGGGAAGCGAGTGGGGGACTGCTGCTTAACCCCTATAAGTCCAATGCCATATGCCTGCGATCACTCAGCTTCCTCAAATAACAAGGTGATCAGTTTCGTGACTGAGCAGACTGCTTATTGAATCTTTGGCTGGCTTACTGTTTGTCTGTCGTATTGTCTTGTCTTGTGTGTGTGGCTTCCGCTGTTGTGGTGGCAAACCACTCGGGAGAAACTTGCTAGCTGTCCTCGACGGTAGCAAAGTACGGTGACATTGATTTCCAACACCTAATATCCCCTCTATCCTTAGTAATTTTAAAAGCATTGCTTTGGGCCTTGGAATACCCAGATATCCTTTATTTGTTTTAGAACCAACTCTAGATCCTAATTTTTTCCCTACTCTTTATATGTCACCAATGAAAAGGAAGCCTTTTAAGGTCAGTGCTAATGTTTACTATATTATACCAAGAGAGTCTTAAATTATTGCACACACACAAACTAGTAAAAACATAAAACTCAAACCCTTAGCACCAATCTGAAGTGATGGAGGATATTTTACTTATTTATTCATTTATTTAACAATTTATTAAAGTAGGACACATGTTTTAAATATTTTTAATCATTTTATTGGGGGCTCAAACAACTCATCACAATCCATACACACATCCTTTGTGTCAAGCACATTTGTAAGATTGTCACCATCATCATTCTGAAAACATTTGCCTTCTAGTTGAGACCTTGATATCAGCTTCTCATTTTCCCCCTCCCTGCTGAACTCTTGATAATTCATAAATTATTATTATTTTGTCATAAATTATAAGACAGTATAAGTGCTCAATGGGCAAAGAACACATTTATGTATTAAATGAATAGTAACAGGTATATGTGTAAATATGCCATATTTCTGTGTCTTGTTCTTTTTACGGAACATCCAGGAACTTATTTCATCTTGAATTTTTATTCCTTGAGGTTTCCAGAAGGTAAAATATTAATGTATACAAATAGTATTGTCCATTTAAATATAATAGCGCACAATAGAACTGGGTCATATTTTAATCTATGTATTTAAAAGTGAAAGAGCATCCAATAATTTAATTAAACTCTTCAAAAGTGGCAAAACTACAAAAAGATATATACTACTATTATCAGAATTTATCCAGATGTTAAGTTGATAGATTTTATATATGGCTTATCATAGTTCTTAGTTTTTTATTATCTGTTTAATACTTATCTGTCAGGTAAAGAAAACAGATTTCATTTCATCTGTGTAACAGGTTACTTAATACAAGGAATTCTAGGACTATAAAACCTTTGCTAGCTTGTAAAGAAAGACTGGCTACACATCTGAAATAGTCTCTCCCATTTGTACTTTTTCTTGATTTTCTTTTCAAGTATAACAATCTGTTCTCTCCAATTGTATTTCAAGAACCCATGGATACGACATAAAAGAGAGTGGGGCATGCAATGAGTGAACCCCAAGGAGTCCTTAAAACCCTATAGATCAATTTTACTCTATCAATAGGGACTCAAGTTTGACTCAATGAAAATCAACAATGAGTTTTATATCAAATTTAGTTTTGGTATTTCATCAATAAAATGGCTTGATTAGTATCGTAGCTACATAATTTCATGTTAACTTGACTACGAAGTGTAAGGGTGGGGTCTAGCCTGTCATCAGGTCACACAGCCTGATGATGCCTCCTTGTGGACGTGGCCTTCTCATGAGAATTTTAGTAACTTATTCTCTTTCTCCCTGTAGGTGGGCCACTCTCTCTTGCTTCACCTTCTTGTTGATAAGCCATGTGGGAAAATGCTAGACATGAGCAAGGCATGCAGCAGAGGGCTGCACCAGTCCTGTGATACTTCCTCTGCCATTTGACTTTATCCACTGACTTCATCCACTGCCATTGTATTTCAATCCATAAAACTTCGTCCACTGACTTGTGATCTTCCTGCATTCTGCATCACTGCATGTGTCTGTATGTTTGAAGAGAGATTTTTGCAGTATCAGATTTGTTGTCTAATATCAGACTTATGGACTTGATCTGGCCTGGCCTGGGATGTTTTCTTTATATAAAGTTACTTTTTGATATAAAACTATAAGAGTGTCTGTGAATTTGTTTCTCTAGGCAACCTGGCCTAATACAATGAAGGAAGCCTCTCTTGACTAGGGAAGCTGTGGGAGCTCATGCACCCAAGGTTAGCAGAAATATAACAGCCTAGTTGATCAGAGGTGAATTATTACCCAGTCAAGTGGTAGGATAGTAGACTACTGATGACTCCCTGGATCAGCAAGCAGTATGACAGGTCATTGGCTAAAGTTCAAGAACTAGAGGTCGATGAACAAGATACAGTTTTAAGACCCAATATAAAAGCAAGCAAGATTTTCCATGGTTTTCATTTATATTTTTAAAAAGGCTAAATCCCTGAGGAAACTTTATTTCAATAAATCTGCATGTGCCATTAAGAAAATGATTACATTAGGTTAGATCTCATAATGATGCGTTAATAGGTCTTAACTGCTAAATGACCAGGAATACCAGTTCAGCCACATTGACTCAAAACCTTAAATATCAGAGTAACTTATTGAATAATATGATTTGACTGGAAATACTCTGTTATATGTTGAAAGTCATGAATTAATGGAATAAATTTATGCATTTTAAATGCATAAATAAGTAGGATATATTGTCATGAAAGTTAACTTTTCAAGAGATTGGTATTTAAATTTGGCAGTAAGATTATTTAAGTTACCAACACAATATAATGTTTAATTTCAATTTATTTACACTGAACAACTATATTGATGATAGATCACATATACTACATAAGAAAGTAAAGTAACTTTGAAAACTTGATGCTATACAAAGCAAAATTTAAAAAATAAAGATGAAGCATCTTAATAATTTATAAAATGAGGTGATAAAATAACTCTAAATGCATTTGATGATATTAAATATCATCATTAAAGCTGTTTGGAAATGGTTGATTCTAAGAAATTTTACTCAAAATGCCAATGTGCTTGCCTAGTATAAGACCCTGGTGGCTTAGAGGGTTGTGTCTTGGATGCCAAAGTTGGGGCTTTCTCCCCCTGTAAAAATTTACAGTCTCAGAGACCCCTGGGGCAGTTATCTTCTGACAGTTATATCCAATAGGGTCTCTGTGAGTCAGATGGATTCAGTGATAGTGAGGTTTTGTGTTTTTGTTTATTGAATATTTAGAATCTTGAGAGATGTATCCTTTAAGACATTTAGGACTGATTTGGAGAAATGATTAGTAATTCTTACAACAGGGAAGAAATGAATAAGTTAAGGAATAAGCCCAGAGGACCCTTGCTGAGTTCATCTAATTCCTATTATTGGCTCATTGTATTTCCAGATGGTTAAATGCCCAGCTGACCCAGTTTTGGCAATTGAGTTATAAAATTGTTGGTGTCCTTTATTTAGTCGCTTATATATCGATTCCTTTACTTTTAGCTGAATAGTGAATTCTAACAGCAAGTTTTGGCAAGTTAAGTAAAAACATTATGGCACGTATATACTGCAAACGCGTGCCCCTAGAGGGAATTGCCGGACTAATGTTGGAATTGAGCACGAAGCTGTGTGCTTCCTTGTGCCAACTAAAGCTAAGGCGACAGGCTTTATTTCAATTTAAATAAAGCCTGAAGGTAGAGCTGTGGAAAGCTGGCCCAAGCTGTCTGGCATTCTGCCTAGAAGAGAATCTTTGATAGTGCTCTTTCTTAAACCCTATTAGTGTTACCAGTTTTTCTTATTTAGCATTAAAAATTTAATTCTCCAAACAATATAATTCATCAGGCTTTTGTAACTGCTTTGTTTACTTCCTTCTTCCCTATATTATATGAAGCAGTCCATTCAAATCAAGATGTTTGAATTCATAAAATGAGTAATTTACATTTTGCTGACAGTTTTCCTTTCTGAACTCAATATGATATTGTCATTCAGGGTTTGGAAGCTACATTTAATTATATTCAACTGTAGAAAACTCAACTATGGGTAGTAAATATTCCTAAAACCTGAAGGGGACATTATTAAAAATTTGTTTCTTTACTTTATTTTACATAAGTGTTCAGGAGCTAGGAGTTATCAGTCAAAGTGAAAGGTGGATTAAGAAATATCTGCTTACGATAAAAAAGTCTGTTTTATGTCTATCTCATAGGAAGGAAATATTCCTCTACAAAGTTTGCCAAAACATGCAAAGAAAAAATTATAAATCACTCTGGTCTAGTTTACTGTTTATTACTGATTTAGTTCTTGATTTTCTAGCATCTCCATTTACTTATAATCATTTTACTCTCCCTTTCCCTTAAAAAATGTCTGTGGAAGAAACCAACGGGTACTTAAAAGGACCAAAAGGAAGGCTATTCAAGTAATCCAGGTGCAAATCTCTTTTGATAATTTAATAAAGCTTTGATTGTATCTGACAGATTCTCCCATGCCATATAAAATGACATGATGTACTCAGATATCTGCTCTTTTCCCTTAGTTCTAGATAGTTCTACTGTACCCCTTTTAAATTTGTAGCCAACAAGAGCCATGGCCTTCTGAAGAAATATATTTTATTAAAAAAACAGCAATCTTTCCAGATTGTGAAAGGAAAATACATTCCAAAAATTAATATGCCCTCTGGATTGTTTTGCTTTTTCCCTGATAATGCCTGTCTGCCATTAAGTGTAGCTTATGCCATTTTCACTCTACAGTGTTAAATTTTAATAAACAATTACTCATAGGCTACCTACTCTACAATTGTTTTCTTAGTTTTTTTTTCAATTAAATCTCCTTTGCTCATTAAATTTATCTGACTTACTTGCAATTTTAAAGACATTATACAACATAGATTTAGTAATATGTTAAAACATGCATCATATTATACTTAGGTGCTATTTCATATGTATTCATTATTACAAGGTTTTTATTCTGCATGATAAGTAGCAAAGTGAGAAAATCCCAAAGGCAAGAGTCCAAACGTGAAATAAAAAAGGAATTTTACAATTTAGTAAGGTTTTTTTCCTGGAAGTCAGAGACACCTGAATTTCTCCTTAAGATGAGAGGCCAAGTTATAGATACTTTGTCCTAAAAATATTATATGTCTTAAAGGAAGATAAGTAATAAATTTTTCAAATTAAAAATGTGACTAATAGATACCATGCAGATTTTTATACCCTAATTGAAAATCAGCAATGTGAAGTTGTTGTGCTTTAGAGTTTAATAGTTGAACCAAGTCAATGCTGGCCATTTAATTAAGTTAGTATTAATGCAGACCATGCATTTCTATCTAATGGACAAAATGTATGAAAGAAATAAGATATGCGATATCATTTGCAAGATGCATTGGAGACATTGATAAAGAATAAAGTTCCAGAATATGAAATGAAAAATTTCAGCAGACCAATGTAGCCCTGGAGATGGTCATACCGCTATGCCAAGAAATTTGGAAGACAGTTACCTGGCCAACTGACTAGAAGCCATCCAAATTTGTATGCATTCCAAAGAAAGATGACACAACAAAATAGGATATTTGTTGAACAAATGGATTTACACCTCAATGTAAATTAAGCAAAAATCCTCCTAACTGGAACAAAAAGCAGCATAATGATAAATGAGGAAAATATTGAGATTGCCACCTATTTCATTTTACTTGGATCCACAATCAACCAGCTTTACAAGCAGCAGTCAAGAAATCAAGCAATATATTGCTGTGGCAAAGTATCTGCAAAAGAAAGGTGTAAAATATTAAAAAAAATACAACAAGAGAGTTCTGTAAAGATGATGCTGATTTAGGATCATGTATAGGAACAACTCACTGTGGGATAGATAGATTTGCAGGTAAGGTAGCAACATTGGGGGGGGGGCGGGGATTTGCAGGACCCCGGGGCTCTCTTTTGTTGGTTCTCTCAAAGAGACTGCAGTGGTACTTGTCACATGCACGCTTCCTTTCCCCAGCACCTGCCCACGCTTTGCATCCCTTGCCAGTGCTGGATCCACTCCTGGCTTCTTTTTCTCTTCTCCCTGTGGTAGTTACATAATCAGTGTCAATTTGAGAGGATTAGGAGTGAAGGTGTAGAATCTGGCCTGTCCATAAAGATAAAACCAATGAGGCCTCTGTGTGGGCATGGCCTTCTGAGAAATCTGGGAACTCCTGCATTTCCTCCTTTAAGGAAGGAGACATTTCTCTCTCTCTGCTCACTCCCTGAGAGATGCTCTACTGACAAGACACATGACACTATGCCCTGGGACCTGGAGAACCCACCCTGATTCAACCAGACCACTGGAGCCAGAGAAGCCAAATAGAGAGCCCTGTCAGCGCTGAGATGTTTACAATGCTACTGGATCCACAAGACTTACAACCCACTTGCCTGTGATCATCCTGAATTTGGCATCATTGCATGTATTTCATGAGTCCAAAGCAGACTTTATAGATTGGTATCGGACATATAGGTTAATATTGGATTTATGGGCTTTATCTGGACTGAGCTGAGATGTTTTTAAAATATGCAGGTGCTCTTTTATTAAATTTTTTATTAGGGGCTCATACAACTCTTATCACAATCCGTACATATACATACATCAATTGTATAAAGCACATCGGTACATTCTTTGCCCTAATCATTTTAGAAGCATATGCTCTCCACTTAAGCCCTTTGCATCAGGTCCTCTTTTTTCCTCTCCCTCGCCACTTCCCACTCTCTCATGAGTCTTTGATAATTTATAAATTACTATTTTGTCATATCTTGCCCTGTCCGGCGTCTCCCTTCACCCCCTTATCTGTTGTCCGTCTCCCAGGGAGGAGGTCACATGTAGATCCCTATAATCAGTTCCCCCTTTCCAATCCACTCACCCTCTACTTTCCCAGTATCGCCCCTCACACCCCTGGTCCTGAAGGTATCACCCACCCTGGATTCCCTATGCCTCCAGCTCCTATATGCACCAGTGTGTAACCTCTGCTCTATCCAGACTTGCAAGGTAGAATTCAGATCATGGTAGTGGGGTGGTGGGGGGGAGAGCATTTAGGAACTGGAGGAAAGCTATATTCTTCATCAGTGCTACGTCACACCGTTACTGACTCATCTCCCCTAGACTCCTCTGTGAGGGGCTCTCCAGTGGCCAACAAATGGGCTTTGGGCCTCCACTCTGTATTTCCCCCTTCATTCATTATGCTCAGGTTTTTTGTTTTGTTTTTTTGGATGATGCCTTATACCTTATCCCTTTAACACCTCGTAATTGCACAGGCCGGTGTGCTTCTTCCATGTGGGCTTTGTTGCTTGTTGACCTTTAAGCCTTTAAGACCCCAAACACTATCTCTTTTGATAGCCGGGCACCATCAGCTTTCTTCGCCACATTTGCTTAAGCACCCATTTGTCCTCGGCGATCGTATCATGGAGGTGTGCAGCCAATGATATTATTTTTTTGTTCTTTGATGCCTAATAACTGATCCCTTCGGAACCACGTGATCACACAGGCTGGGGTGTTCTTCCATGTGGGCTTTGTTGATTCTGAGCTAGATGGCTGCTTGTTTATCTTCAAGCCTTTAAGACCCCAGACACTATCTCTTTTGATAGCCAGGCACCATCAGCTTTCTTCACATTTACTTGCTCACCTGCTTTGGCTTCAACAGTTGTGTTGGAAGGGTGAGCATCATAGAATGCCAATTTAATAGAAGAAAGTATTCATGCATCGAGAGAGTGCTTGAGTAGAGACCCAAGGTCCCTCCGCCACCTTAATATTAAACCTATAAATATAGACATATA
Source organism: Tenrec ecaudatus (assembly GCF_050624435.1). Classification (NCBI taxonomy): domain Eukaryota; kingdom Metazoa; phylum Chordata; class Mammalia; order Afrosoricida; family Tenrecidae; genus Tenrec; species Tenrec ecaudatus. The sequence continues at coordinate 110,097,562 of NC_134530.1, forward strand.
GATCTATTTCCCCATCCTCATATATATATTTGCATGTACATGTCTTTGTCTAGGCCTCTATAAATGTCCTTTGCCTCCTAGCTCTTTCCTCTATTTCCCTTGACTTTCCTCCTGTCCCACTATCATGCCCCGTCCCCACTTGAATTATAGCTATACCTCTTGTTTACGTTACCTTGCCCTTGATCATTCCCTACCAGACCTGCCACTCCCCTCTCACCACCAATTTGGATCCCATGTTGTTCCCTTGTCCCTGGGTTAGTTAACACCACTTCCTTACTCCCCACCTCCCACTATCCCAAGCCCCCCTGGAACTGTCGGCTATGGTATATACATACATTGGAGTACTATGCATCAATAAAAAGCAGTGATGAACATAGGAAGCACATAGCAGCATGGGAAGAACTGGAGGAAATCATGCTAAGCGAAGTAAGTCAGGCACAAAAAAACAAGTACAACATGAGCCCACTGAGGTAAGTATTTAAAAAAATGCAAAAGGGGCATAGGGAAAAAGCTACTGTATACAAACATTCTTGGGGTGAGGACTGTGTAGTAAGGCAGAGATCAGATCAAAACCAGGGATGCATGTGGTAGACAACTGGGGAGGAAACGGGGAAAGGAAAATAAAAAGATGAATATAAGGAAAAAAAGGGAGCGGGGTCATGGGGCACTAATCCACCCAAGGGGAGGGTATTGTTTATATCTCCACAGGGAAAGAGGGACTAGACTTTAACCCACTGCTGCAAGGTGTGAATGCAGAATTCCGGCATGGAGTAGGGAACCAGTGAAGAGGTCTGGGAGGCTGGCCCCAGCACCAAAAATTTAGTGGATTCCTGCCCCTCCCCCACCACCCAGAAGAATTTGTTTCAAAGGAAGACATTGATTCTGCAGCTCCAGGACAGGGACATATCTGATCAGAGCACAAGGGAGCAGACAAAAGGGGAGGAGGAGAGAGTGGAGCACAGCCTGGCCCACCAGGACATGAAGATGATGTTCCTGATTAGAGCAGCCTGTCCACAGAGAGGACAACATGGCTAGCCCCACTATGAAACATGATGCCCCTCACTGACCCATGTGCTACAGGGGACAGCACCGAAGACACAGTGTGGGAATTGCGCCTGACCTGATCCCACCACACCGAGGCAAAGCACTGAGGGAGTGCAGCGGAACAGCAAGGGAATGGAGTGGCAAGGTTCCCAGGGAATGCTGAAAGTGGACTTTGGGCCCAGGGTGGGATGCCCCAACAGACTGGACTGGAAAACACTCCTAAAGGACAACAAATGGTCCTTGAACTCACTACAAGCTTTTCTTTCTTGGTGTGTTTTGTTTTGTTCTTTGTCAGTGGTTTGTTGTTCTTGTTTTGTTGTATACTGCTGTTTTGTTTTCCTATGTCTTGTTTTTGTGCATGTTATTATCTCCACAGTTGTGTCTAAATAAGATAGGCTGGATGAACTATCTGGAGGAAAAACAGCAGGTGCTCTTTCATATAAACCTCTTTCTTATGTACATATGCATGTCTATGAATTTGTTTCTCTAGTCTACCCATACTAACACACTTCTCCCCTTCCTAGCCCCCGTTTGCTGGCTCACCAGCATGGAGAAGTGGCCAAGGCTGATACTTCAAGGACATTCCATGCACACCCATACAGACAACTGGAGACCCAGGATGCTGGAATCTGCAGTGGCCTGTTGAGGACAGTTTCCTTGGTGATAATCCCTAGCCGAGGCCCAAAACCCTCCTGAAGATAAATAGCTCCAGACAGTTGGAGAGAGTTTCAGCGCCAGAGAAACAGAGGACTTACTGGAATCTGCCTTGCAGCGGGTTGCAGGAGGTCAATAGAAGTGTTCCTATTTTGTTTTGAGAAATGAAACAAAACTGCTCACCCCACAAGAGGAAACAGAACCCAGCATTTCAAAGATTCTCAGCAGCTTTTCTGGCATAGCTGGACCAGCATTGCCAGGGGGGTTTTGGGTAGTTTTCCCTCCACAGACTAGATTACCCCATGACCAGAAGTGCCTCTTCCCTGGGGCATCCACTCTAAGAGCCCATTTACACGCTAGGACCACATATAAGGAGTGTGTAGTTCGGAGCTACACAGGAATCTACTGTTATAAGCACAATCACAGAAAGAGCTTACTCTCTTTACATAATGCACAGGTTTGATAAAGGACTCAGGTAGATTCGTTATACCCATCCCACCTAAACCAAGATGATCTCTGGAAACTATTCCCTTTCACCTCAGCAGCACACATCTCCTTTACGTTACCAAGTAAATCTTCATTTCCTATAACTTTCTTCTCCCACCCGTTAAAAATGACTACCCCTAAGGTAAAGCTTCCTGTGATTAATACCACAATTAAAACCTACTCCCCAGCACATAAACCCTAAACGTCCTTCTCACTCTGCCAGCACTTCCTCCTCATCTATACACAATACATCTTCCAGAAACTAAATGATCCACCCCCCTAAACTAAAAGCCAGCCCCTCCCTCATGCAAAACCTAGAATATCATGGTCCATCATCAACTCACCCAAGACACAACCCAAGCAACAGCCAATGCCTGCAGCTACCATAAAACATCTAGAGAAACAAAACTCAATTACTGAAATGACCCAATCCAATGGTTTACACAGAAGAAGAAGCCCTTTAACTGTCAGTGAAAGAATGCTTGAAGACCCTACTTAGTGCTGTACAGGAAATAAGAGGATCCATCCTGAACACAAACGAAGAAATAGAAGTAATAGAATTCTCACACCAAAGGGAAGTTCAGGAGGTAAAGAATAACAGCAGAAATAGACAAAAAGGAGAATGATATCAACAACAGGATTCCAGAAATGAAGAACCAAATCAGAGATAATAAGATAACCAGGAAGAATTCAGCAAGCAACAGAAACAGTCCAACAAAAACCAAAGAATCTGAAGAAAGCCTGAGGAGGATATGGGATTCCATGAGGCAAAACAATATTGAGTTATTGGGATCCTGGAGCAGGGAGACTGCAGTAAGTGTACAGTGAAAACAGTAAGGGAATTCTTGGAAGAAATGTCCTCAATATCACAAAGAAGGAGACTATAACCATTCAAGAAACAGAGAGAACACCATTTAGATTAACTACACCACACAACCCCCCAAAAACCACATCAAGACAAGTAATAGTTAAATTATTTGATTTCAAGGAAAAAGATTCATGAGCTCATCCAGAGAGCAATAAACAGTACCATAAAAGGTGAACAAGGCACTCTGTCACTCACTCAGTCACTCACTCACTCAGTCACTCACTCAGTCACTCACACACTCACTCAGTCACTCACTCACTCACTCTCACTCACTCACTCACTCACTCAGTCACTCAGTCACTCGCTCACTCACTCACTCATTCACTCACTCACTCAGTCACTCACTCACCCACTCAGTCAATTACTCACTCACTCTCACTCACTCACTCCACTCACTCATTCACTCACTCACTCAGTCACTCACTCCACTCACTCATTTACTCACTCAGTCACTCACCCACCCACTCAGTCAATTACTCATTCACTCTCACTCACTCACTCCACTCACGCAGTCACTCAGTCACTCATTCCACTCACTCATTTACTCACTCAGTCACTCAGTCACTCACTATAACTCAGCCACTCACTCACTCAGTCACTCACTCAATCACTCAGCCACTCACTCACTCACTCACTCACTCATTCACTCACTCAGTCAGTCATTCACTCACTGTGTCACTCACTCCCTCCCTCACTCACTCAGTCACTCAGTCACTCACTCACTCAGCCACTCACTCACTCACTCAGTCACTCACTCATTCACTCACTCATTCTATCACTCAGCCACTCACTCTCTCACTCTCAATCTCACTCACTCTCACTCACTCAGTCACTCACTCACTCACTCACTCACTCACTCAGTCACGCACTCACTCACTCACTCCACTCACTCACTCCACTCACTCATTCACTCAGTCACTCACTCAATCACTCAGCCACTCACTCAATCACTCATTCACTTAATCACTCAGTCACTCACTCAGTCACTCACTCACTCAGTCACTCACACACTCACTCAGTCCCTTACACACTCACTCAGTTTCTCAGTCACTCACTCACTCAGTCACTCACTCACTCAGTCACTCACACACTCACTCAGTCCCTCAGTCACTCACTCAGTCACTCATTCACTCTCTCAGTCACTCACTTACTCACTCACTCAATCACTCACTCAGTCACTCCCTCACTCAGTCACTCACTCAGTCACTCACTCATTCACTCACTCAGTCACTCACTCACTCTCTCACTCAGCCACTCACTCACTCTCTCACTCACTCATTCACTCAGTCAGTCACTCAGTCACTCACTCATTCATTCACTCAGTCACTCACTCACTCTCTCACTCACTCATTCACTCAGTCAGTCACTCACTCTATCACTCACTCTCACTCACTCAGTTACTCTTTCGCTCAGTCACTCGCTCACTCACTCAATCATTTACTCTCTCACTCACTCAGTCACTCACACACTCACTCAGTCCCTTACACACTCACTCAGTCCCTCAGTCACTCACTCACTCAGTCACTCACTCACTCAGTCACTCACACACTCACTCAGTCCCTCAGTCACTCACTCAGTCACTCATTCACTCTCTCAGTCACTCACTTACTCACTCACTCAATCACTCACTAAGTCACTCACTCATTCACTCACTCAGTCACTCACTCACTCAGTCACTCCCTCACTCATTCACTCACTCAGTCACTCACTCACTCTCTCACTCAGCCACCCACTCACTCTCTCACTCACTCATTCACTCAGTCAGTCAGTCACTCAGTCACTCACTCACTCTATCACTCAGCCACTCACTCACTCTCTCACTCACTCATTCACTCAGTCAGTCAGTCACTCAGTCACTCACTCACTCTATCACTCAGCCACTCACTCACTCTCTCACTCACTCACTCATTTACTCTCTCACTCACTCAGTTACTCACTCACTCAGTCACACAAACACACACAAAAAACAGAGTTTAATATCCAGAATATAAAGAACTAATTTTTAAAAAGAATGCATAAAGAACTCAAAGAGAGAGGGGAGAACGGTGCAGGTGCCAATGAGGTGGGTTAACAGTGCCCAGCAAACCACAGAGAGGACAATTGCACAGCCAATGATTGTACTTGTTAAGTTATACACGGGTAAAAAGTTGCGCAGCAGAGGTATTTACAATAGAAACAGAAGAGTAGCTACTTTGCTGTATAATTAAAACCAAACATCTCATTGGTGTTGGCTCCTTGGTTTAGCCATTTCGGGTCGTGGTTTCCAGGCACAGCTCCATTTACTGACCTATGTGTGTGTTTCATGCTGCTGTTCCATACCCTCTATGGTTGTTTGGTGTTTGGAGTCTGGAACAACTGATCTCTTTTTGCCAGCATCAGCAGACAAGGTAAGCAAGTCAAGAATGGGGAGGATGTGACTAATTGCCTCCAAGAACTACATCCCTGTCAGGAGAGCAGAAGAACTGCACAGGAAAGAATAGTTTGATTAACAATTCCATAGACGAATCCTGGTCCAAGGACAGATGAACCCTTCAGGACCTGTGGGGTGGAGGGGGGTGGGGAGGTAAACAGGTAAGAATAAACACAGACCTTTCCATAGAGACCATGCAGGGAAGAAGAAACTAGAGCCATGTGTCCCAAAGTTGAAAGACTACAACCGTCATCCAAAAATCCTTTATGTAGTAAAGATCGTCGTCAAATCTGTAGGAGATAGTAAAGTTTTCTCTGAGAAGAGAACATTCTAAGAATCTGTTAAAACAAAACCTATATTACAAAAAATATTTCCATCTCTTTATGGGGAGAAAACAACTGTCAAACATGGGACCACCACAAGGTGTATCACCACCCAGAAAGCAACACACTGAAAACGGAACCCAAAATGTTACAGATCTAACAGAGGTACAAAGACAAGAATAAACTGCTCTCGCTCTCTCTCTTTCTCTCTCTCTCTCTCTCTCTCTCTCTCTCTCTCTCTCTCTCTCTCACACACACATACACACACACACACGCACACACGCACACACACGCACACACCATCTTATAAAGGAGGAGAAATGAAATTACCAAATAGTATGAGATGACATAAACTAGTGTGCATTTAGATTTAACTACACTGAATGTTAATGGTTTGACTGCACACATAAAATAACCCAGAATAGCAGACTGAATAAGACAACATTCATCAATCTGCTACCTTGACGAAACAAATCTCAAACTCACAGACAAAAATAGACTCAGAGCCAAATGATGGAGAAAAAGTCTTCTCCAAGGCACTTCACTCAAACTCAAAAATAGACCACATGCTGGAGCACAAGGCAAGCTTGATAAAATTCAAACACATAGGGGCCCTTCAAACCACCTTCTCTGAATACAGTGCCATAAAGTTGAAAATCAACAATAGAAAGAACAAAAAGACAAACACTTGGAGACTTAATAACATGCTTCTCAAAAAGAAATGGATATTAGCTCAAATTAGAGAGAAAAATTAAGAAGTTCCTAGAAACCCAGTGAACGACAATACAGTATACCAAAACCTATGGGACACAGAAAAGGCAGTTATCAGAGTTCACTTTATTAAAATGAATGCGCATATGAAAAAAGAAGAGAGAAGTATGGTCAGCCTTGTAACTCAGCACCTCCGGCAACCAGAACAGAGCAAACAGCATAATCCTTTGAATAGCAAAAGAAAAGAAATCAAAACTAGAGTGGAGATAAGAGAATTGGAAAGCAGGAGAACAAAGGAAAAAATCAACAGAGAAAAAAGTTAGTTCTTAAAAACGAGCAACAAAATCAACAGTCTGCTATCAAACTTAATAAATTAAAAGAAGGAGCAGAAGTTGATATCTAGACTTAGGAATGAAACAGGGGAAGCCATAACAGACCTCAATGAAATAGAAAGATTAATTATGCAGTACTACAAAAGATTGTATTCCAACAAATTCAGTAGTTTGGAGGACATGGAAAAATACATGGACAATCACTTCCTCCCCATATTAATGCACATGGACATTAATAACTTGATCAGATCCATAGCAAAAGAAGACATAGAAAAGGACATTAAGAAACTCCCAGGTAAATACAAACCACTGTCCAGATGGCTTCATAGAAGAATTATACCAAATATTCAAAGAGCTGACACCAATCCTACATAAACTCTTCCAGAACAGAAAAAGGTATAGAAAACTCCCAAACTAATACTATGGAACCAGCCAAACCCTGAGACTCAAACTGGGCAGAAACTCTACAAGACAGAGAACTACAAACTGATATCTCTCATGAATACAGATGCAAATATTCTGAACAAAATCCTAGCCAATAGAATCCAACATCATAACAAAAAAAAATACATCATGATCAAGTAGGATTCAGACCAGGGATGCAGGGATGGTTCAACATGTGAAAAACAATTAATTCAATCCACCACATCAAGAACAACAAAAAAGATAAGAAGCATATGATTATATGAATTGATGCAAAAAAAAGCACTTGATAACATCCAACACCCATTCCTAATAAAGACTTTCAAGAAGATAGCATAAGAAGGGAAAAACCCTTAATACAATAAAGGCCATATTTGGAAAAACAATAGCTGATATTGCACTCCATGGGAAAAAGCTGAAAACATTTCCACTGAACAGGGGAACTCCATAAGGATTCCCCTTATTCCCACTTCTATTTGATATTTTACTGAAGTCCTAGCCATAAGACGTAAGACAAAAGCAGGTTATCAGGGGTGTATGATAGTATAAAGAAGGGAAACCGCTGCTATTTTCAGGAAATATATTGTTTTATATTGTGAATCTTAAGGGATCCACAATAAGATTTCTGGAAACAATAGAGGAGTTTAGGAGAGTAGCTGGATACAAAATTGACGAGCAGAAATCAATTGGATTTCTATATACCAGTGCTGGAAAAAGATATCAAGGAATCAGTACCATTTACAACAGACATGCAAAAGCTGAAATACCTAGGAATAAACCGAACCCCCCAAAAAACCTGTTTGAAGAAAACTCAGAGCATTACTACAAGAGACCAAAAGGGATCTCCTCAAATGGAAGAACAATCCATGTTCATGAATCAGAAGACTTACTATAGTGGAAATGACAATACTACCTAGAGCAGTCTTCAAATTCAATGAATCCTGATCCAAATCCTGCATCACTCTTCAGAGAAATGGAAAATTTTATGACCTGCTTCATATGGAAAGGGAAGAAACCCAGGAGAGGCAAAGAACTCCTCAAGAAGAGAAACAGAGTTGGTGGCCTTGCACTACCTGACCTTCAAACCTACTACCAGACAGCCATAATTCTCAAAACAGCCTGGCACTGGTATAATGAGAGATACTCAGACCAATGGATCGGGACAGAAATCCCAGACATAAAAACATCTGCATACAGACTATTGAATTTTGACAAAGGCCCCAAAAGCATTAAATGGGAAGCAGATGCCCTCTTCAATAAATGGTGTGTTAGTCTGGTTACATTAGAGAAACAAATCCCCAGAAACTCATGTATAAGAAAGAGTTTTAGATAGAGGTTAAGTGCACGTCCAGAAAACATCCCAATCCAGTACTGCCGAAGTCCATAAGTCCAACATTAGCCCATATGTCCAACCAACACCAATTCTCAGTCTTCCTCCATCCCACAAAACACACACCATGATGCCAACTGCAGGAGGAAAGCCTAATCAGTGAACATGTAAGCATCTCATTGCTGGCAGGGGCCTCCACACGGCTGCTCCAGTACCCAGGGCTGCACTTGGGTAGGTCCATGTGGCTTCTCCTCAGAAATGTCTTGTAGGACGGCAGGCTTGTCAGCAGCTGCACCCTGGTCTGACCATTAGAAAGCAAGAGACCTGAGAACTCAAAAGGTGTGGCTCATTGAGCCATTTATCTTTCCACCCTTCAATTAACCCCACATGTGTTTATTGGCCCGGTTGGCACAATAAACTTTAACTATCTCAAATGGTGTTGGAAAATCGATCTATCCATGTGCAGAAGAATGAAATAAGATCCTTATCTCACTCTATGCACTTAAACAGAACTATCAGGATCATCAGTAAGAAAACTGGGATAAAGCTAGTAGCCCTAATGAGGGGATACAAAGAAGGAATAGCAGAATTAACAAAGAAAACACACTCTGTGGAAGATATAGCAGACAAATGGGACCTATAAAAAACAAAACCCTTGTGTACATCGAAATACTTTATTTAAAGAACAAAAAGAGAGCCCACAGATTTGGATTGGATATTTAGTAATGCCATAATAGACAAAGACTCAGATCCACAGAATTTTGCAAACTTCCAACAAAAGAAAAAAAAAACCTATTACCCCTCTGAGAAGGTGAGCAAAAGACCTAAACAAATGATTCACAAAAGATGACACTGGAGTATCTAATAATCACATGAGGAATGCTTCCTGTCGTAAGCTATCTGAGAAAGTCAAAACAACAGTGAGCTATCACGTAACACCCATAACCATAGCCCAATTTAAACAACACTAGAACAACAAATGTTGGCGAGGGTATTGTGAAATCGGAACTCTTATCCACTGCTAGTGGATTTGCACATATGTATAGCCACTATGGGAACCCATATGGCATACTTTACACCGATGGAAATTGAACAACCCTATGACCTAGCAGTACTATTACTGGACATATATCTAAAAGAAAGCAGAAACAGACCATGAACAGACATTTGCTGCCCCATAGTCATCACAGCACAGTTCACAATAGCAAGAAGCTGGAAACAGTCTAAATTCCCATCAATAGAAGAATGGATTTAAAAAATCTGGTACATAAACACAATGAAATATTATGCATCCCTACAAAACCGTGATGAAACCAGGAAATGCCTCAACATGTAGAGGAACCTGGAAGACATTATGCTGAGTGAAATTAGTCTAGCACAAGAGGACAAACACTATCTGAGTCCACGCGGGACTAACAAGCAGCAGGACAGGTACAAGTTCAAGCTTGCACACCTCCAGTCTTCTGGCTCGGGACCTTACAGCCTGGTAGAGATGCAGACAACTGCCAACTCCAGGTTATACAGTGTAGGTCACTTGACCGGTGAGCTTCTCCTTATAGAGGAGAAGGGGGTGGAATTCTGTCTGCTGAATGCTAGTCTTATGGATCTGAGATGCCCCCAGAGAGGGAGGCAGCCATGTAGAGGGATGAGCCTTAACAATGACAGAGGCAGCATAGAAGAGGGGAGAGGGAATGGTCAAGTTTGGGTGAACATAGGTGCATGTTTGATGTGGGGAAGGTTGGAAGGGTTGACCTCCAGGTCAGGGGAGGAGAGACTGAGGATGCTCTTTGAATCATTAAGCAGGGAAGGTCTTCAGTGGTATGCAGCAGAAGGGCAGATATCCCATTGACTTAAGATATCTGGGGGTATCCTGGGAACCCACCAAGGGTGCCGCAGAACTTTGGGCATTGAAACGTGGATCTTTGGGGGTGCTTGTCATACTCCAGCGACTGCATTGGCAAGACCCCTAAATGAGAACTCCACTGGGTGAACTGGACTCCACTGGGTGAACTGTAACCTGAGGACTGAAGCCAGAACATTCACACCATGTGTGCTCGATTAGATACATATTATCCTGGCAATCCCATGACAGCCATTCTGCTATATCCTGCTAATGCTTGTTCACATTAGGGTGTTTCTCAGTGGTGTGTCGTTATTGGAGCTCACCCTCTTGAAGCTGTGTTATTTGTTCCTTAATTTTTTGGTAAATGAAACCCAGGGATGTTGAACCTCCAGGGAAAGAAAATATAAAAAGGGTTTGGGGGAGGGGAACATAGAGGGGTGGAAGAGACAAGAGGCTGATGATGTCAAAAATCCAGGAAGAAAAAGTATTTTTTGGAAAACATGTATGATTATCGAAGAAATTGTCTAATTATATTTGACATAAGTGAGCTACAGAATGATATGACATATGTATTCGCTCCCAAGGTAGAGCAAATTAAAAAGAAATCTTAAAAAGGCATGGAACCTAGAATGGGTTTGGGGCTTTCACTAAATCCTCGCTTCAACTTAAGAACTATCAGCTCTTTCATCAGGCTCCGCTCGATACGCCCCTTCATGAAATGATCTTGAAGGAATGGGAGCTGCACAGAGACTGGCGAAGAAGGCAGACACTGCCCGGGTAGCAGTAGGAAGAGCTCTGAGGTTGTCTTCAAACTAGCAGTCATCTAAGTGTGGAATCAGTTTTGTTTACCAAGAAGTACACCAGCTTGTGTTATCTAGAAGATGACAGCTACAACATCCGAATATGGTAAGGAGAAAAGCATCAGAGCATATGTGATTGGGGGGGGGGGGTTGTTTGGGTTATTTTGGTGAACAAGTTTATTGTCTTCCTGTGGTGAATCATGGAAAACAATGGTTAGGTTTTGCTCTCCGCAGCCCATTCCTGAGCTCTGAGGAAGCTTCCCTTCTGAGTTGCCCGATCTTTCTTCTGGGTGAGAAACATTTTGGGATGTATTCACTTCTTGTTGACATCATTCTGAGGCTGCTCATAAACTACATTCTCTTGTATAGTGGCATGTGCTTTTTCATACATCTCCTCCATCAAGTCAGGAGTTAGGTTGCTCTTTTGTATTGAGAAAATTGTTTCTTGTAAGCATCTGCATCCTCTTCCATGACGCACCACATGCACTCTGTAACCGTTCTGACCATGCGTTTTAGATGTACTTCTGTATTGAATTCCTTGCTTTCTGAATCATAACCAGGGTATCCCTTGGTACTATGATGAACACCCATTTTGTGGAGGCCTATGAGGAACGGTAGGATCCCAAAACCCATCTACAGAGTATCTAGTCAGACTGAGCTACTGGCAGATCTGCTCTAGTCAGAGGCAAGAGTCTCCCATAGCTTACTAGCAGGCAGAGGTCATTGTAACCCTGATTATTCTGGATTGAACTTGATACTTGGCCAGTTGACCAGCCTATAGATGCAATCTGAATTTCTTCTGGGAGCAAGTATCTTTTACTGGTTACATGACAGAATTTTTTCCCCTGGCTTTTTAAATGTTGTTGGGAGTCTTTTTCTTCTTACACATTTGAGGTAGTTAGTTTATTGTGCCAACATGGCCTATAAACATATGTGGGATTAATTGAAGGGCAGAGAGATAAATGGCTCCACAAGCCTCACTTTTCTTGTCTCTTGCTCTTTGATCATCAGACCAGTGTGCAGCTGCCTTGCTTGTTCTTTGTCTCAATCTGCAAACTACACTACCTGTGTGAAACCTATCCCGTGGACTGTGTCACTGTAATTTGAGGTTCCTTCCAGACTTGCTTCGCCACACCATTGGAATTTACACCTCTTGATCTGGGGACTGTGGGACCCTGTCATCTGGCTGACTGTTTGTGACCTGCCTTGCTGTTTGCTGCCTGTGGTCAGATTGCCTGAATTGCTCTACCGAGGACTACCCAACGGCCCTCAAGACTTGAAGGACTACCAGTGTTTAACAACTCTCTCAAGGGAGTGAGTTGCACTGAATCATTTGCACTGCTTTATAATTTAATTAACTGTTTATTTCTTATATTTAGATCAATTTATCTGTATAAATAATATAAATTATTAGCATTCTGCTATTGTTTCTCTAGAGAACCCAGTCTAACACATTTGTTACCAAGAATGATTCTAGAGAAATAAAATCATAAACATGGGCTTCTTAAGTTGGCTCTCCAGTCTGATTAGTCTTAACAGAACTAATAATTCTACTTTTAGGGCCAAAAGCATGGATAAACCAGCCGCAGTTGCTAATCCATGGTGTGAAATAGCCAAACTAATATCTATAGTAGCACCACTGATAGATGAGGTGCTGGTTAAAGGAGCGACTCTGAGTGATCATATCTTTGATAGTTTACAGGAGTTTTGTCAGGAAGACAAGTATAGGGAAGCTGGTTGGCTTGGCCTTCTTACAATGGAAAGTGTGATTAAGGAGAGGGATGGTCTCAGAGCCCAGGAGGCGTGCCTCAGGTGCAGACTAACAGATTTTAAAGCTTCCATCTGTGCTACAAAGAAGAGGCTTCTCTTCTCTAGTAATAGCACTGACATTGTTGAGAACCAGGTCCAGAGTCTCATTATGCGAGTGGCTGCATTATAACATCAGCTGTATTGCAGAATCTAAAGCAGTGTCTGATACCAAAGTGAGGGCATTGAGCAGAAAATGTTGGGACCCTGAAACATGGTATGGGAACATATGGGCTGATGATCCAGAAGAGTAGGATATTGAGCCCCTAGAAACAACTGACCCACTCCAGTTAATAAATCCACCCCAACTAGCTGAATGTATTATTTTGCTATCAATAAAACAATACACACCTGAGAAGATTAGCCAAACTGTTCAACTGAAATGCAAGGTGGGGCTGAATCAGTAGCATTGCCTGAGGGAGATGCCTTTCAAGATATTGCTGAGAGCACCCGGAAAATACCCACAGCACCCATTAGTTCCTCTACACCTGTCACTAAAGTAAAGTCTCAGAAAGCTCCTAAAGGTGAGGTTGAGATGATTATCCAAGAAGAAGCGCGCTACGCTCACAAAGACCTGCTCGAGTTCTCACATACGCACAAGCAGAGACCTGGGGAATATTCCTGGGAATGGTTACTAAGGGTGTGTGATACTGGTGCACGAAATGTAATATTAGACTGCTCTGAGTTTCTGGATATGTGATCCGTAAACAGAGATTAATTTTTCAATGTCTCTGTGAGAGAGGCTAAGAGGATCTAATTCTTTATTTGGTTGGTTTGCTGAAGCTGGAGCAGATGGCCTAGATTAGACCAACCTGAAGTACCTGACCTACCGTGGTACACTGTAGAGGAAGGCATCCAGGAGCTTAAGGAAATTGATACGTTGGAATGGATCTATCAGGATATTCCCATATACCCAAAAAGGGGTGTCCTGAGGACATACCCTTTACCACAACCATAAAGAACAAATTTGTGAAGTGGGCCCCAGAATCTCTTAAACTTCTGTAATTGCTATTTTATGTGCACCAGGATTAGCAGTAGGAACTGCCCTAAGCAAACTCCAACATTTGCCCACAATGGGGCGGATTGGCCCCCAGTGCAGATAGAGGCAGGTGTCAGCACTGAATCAACAGAGACAGGGTGGGCGTGGTTAAAACAGACAACAAGGTTTCTGTAATACTCAAAGCAACCTGTCTCATGTAAAATTATGGCATTGGCTACATAGCCACAGTGTCCCTAGGAAAGAAATAGATGGGAAACCTACTAAATATTTATGTGATCTATACAGGAAGAAAAATGGTAGATTAGATGAACAGCAGAATAGAAAGTCACGGTCACTAAATTAATTCCAAAACCTGAGCCAGTTTAGAGACCCACAACCCCTTGAATGAGGGGAAGGCTGGGTCCCTTTGAAGGAGGACCCTGCTACATCACCAAAGGTCTATACAGGTAGTCTTTCTTCTAGCCTTCCCCAAAGGGACCTGAGGACTTTCATAAGAGTGACTGTTCATTAGGGAAAAGGAAATAATCAAACTTTTCGGGGGTTACTGGATACTGGCTCAGAACTGACACTAGTTCCAGGAGACCGAAAGCGTTTTGAAGGCCCACCAGTTAGAGTGGGGGCTTATGAAGGTCAAGTTATCAATGGAGTTTTAGCTCAGGTACGCCTCACTGTGGGTCCAGTGGGATCCGGACCCATCCTGTGGTATTTCCCCAGTTCCAGAATGCATCATTGGAACAGACATACTTAGTAAGTGGCAGAACCCCCATATTGGATCCCTGAAATGTGGAATAAGGGCTATCATGGTAGGAAAGGCCAAGTAGACACCATTGGAACTGCCATTGTCTAGGAAAATAGTAAACCAAAAGCAGTACTGCATTCCTGGAGAGATCAGTGCCACCATCAAAGACTTGAAAGATACAGGGGTGCTGATTCCTATCACATATCCTATTAACTCACCTATTTGGCATGTAAAGAAGACAGAGGAATCCTGGAGAATGACAGTGGATTATCATAAACTTAACCAGGTGGTGACTCCAATTGTAGCTGCCTTTCCAGATGTGATTTCAATCCTTGAGCAGATTAATACTTCTCTTGGCACTTGGTATGCTGCTATTGATCTGGCTAATGCCTTCTTCTCAATACCAGTCTCAAAGGACCACCAGAAGCAGTTTGACTTCAGCTGGCAGGGGCAACAATACACTTTCACAGCTCTCTTCCAGGGGTACATCAACTCTTCTACCCTGGGCCATAATTTAGTCCGAAGGGAATTTAATCCCTGTCTATTCCACAAAATTTCACACTGGTCCATAATATTGATGACATTATGCTGATTGTACCCACAAAGGAGGATGTATAAAAGACTCTGGATTCATTGGTACAACATCTATGTACAAGAGATTGGGAAATTAACCCAACGAAAATTCAGGCACCCTCCACCTCAGTAAAATGTCTAGGGGGTCCATTAGTGTGGGACATATCGAGATATTCCTATTAAAATGAAGAATAAGCTAATGCATTTTCCCTGCCCCCCCCAATGACTAAAAGGGAGGGACAGTGCCTAGTGGACCTTTTTGGATTTTGGATGCAACATATCCCTCACCCAGGTGTTCTACTTCAACCTATTTATTAAGTGACACAAAAAGCCTCCAATTTTGAGTGGGGTCCAGAAGAAGAAAATGCTCTTCAACAAGTTCAGGCTGCCATGCAAGCTGCTTTGCCACTGGGACCATATGATCCAGCTGACCTGATGGTGCTAGAGCTGTCAGTCGTAGATAAAGATGCAGTGTGGAGTCTTTGGCAGACCCCTATTAGTGAATCACAGTGTAGACTGTTTGGATTCTGGAATAAATTCCTGCCATCCTCTGAAGACAACTACTCCCTCTTTGAAAAACAGCTGTTGGCCTATTACAGGGCCTTGGTGGAGACTGAATGCCTCTCCATGAGCCACCAAGTCACCATGAGCCCTGAACTACCCATCATGAACTGAGTATTGGCTGACCCACAAAATCGTAAAGTTGGACATGCGCAGTAACACTCTATTGTTAAATGGAAGTAATAACTACGAGATTGGGCCAAAGCAGGACGTGAAGGACCAGTAAGCTGCATGAAGAAGTGGCCCAAATGCCCAGGCTCCACTCCTGTCACATTACCTTCTTTCTTCTACTCTGCACCTATGGCCTCCTGGGGAGTTCCTTATCATACTTTAACTGAAGACCAAAAAGGTCATGCTTGGTTTACATATGGCTCTGCATGATACGCAAGTGCCACTCATAAGTGGATGGACAGCAGCAGCACTATAGCCCCTTTCTGGGTTCTCCCTAAAGGACATTGGGGAAGGGAAATTTTCCCAATGGGCAGAACTTTGAGCAGTGCACATGGCTGCTCAGTTTGCCTATAAGAAAAAATGGCCAGATGTGACACTATATACTGATTCATGGGCTGTGGCTAATGGTTTGGCTGGATGGTCAGGGAATTGGAAGGACCATTATCGGAAAATTGCTGACAAGGAGGTGTGGGGAAGAGGAATGTGAATAGACCTTTCTGAATGAGCCAAGAAAATAAAGGTAATCTTATCTCCCGTGAATGCTCACCAAAGGGTTACCTCTGAAGAGGAGGACATTAATAATCAAGTGGATAAGATGACATGTGCTGTGGAGACCGGTCCTCCTCTTTCCTCTGCCACTCCTGTTATCGCCCAATGCACACATGAACAAAGTGAATATGGTGGCAGGGATGGAGGTTATGCATGGGCACAGCAACATGGACTTCCACTCACCAAGGCTGACTTGGCCACTGCCACTGTTGAGTGCCCCATTTGCCAGAAGCAGAAGCCAACATTAAGTCCAACATATGGGATGATTCCTTGGGGAGATCAACCAGCAACTTGGTGGCAGGTTGATTATATAGGACCACTTCCATCATGGAGGGGACAGCGTTTTGTTCTTACTGTATATAGATTTGCCTTCCCTGCACAAGATGCTTCTGCCAAAACTTCTATTCATGGACTTACAGAATGCCTCATTCATAGGCATGGCATCCCACATAGCACTTCTTCAGATCAAGGAACTCACTTTACAGCAAATGCAGTGTGGCAATGGGCCCATGACCATGGAATCCATTGGTCATATCATGTTCCTCATCATCCTGAAGCTGCTGGCTTGATAGAACGATGGAATGGGCTCCTAAAGACACAATTGCAGTGCCAACTAGGTGGCAACAACTTGCGGGGCTGGGGCAATGTTCTCCAGGAAGCTGTATATGCTCTAAACCATCAGCCAATATATGGTGCTGTCTCCAATAGCCAGAATTCATGGGTCAGGAACCAAGGGATGGAAGCTGGAGTGGCACCACTCACTATTACTCCTAGTGATCCACTTGCAGCATTTTTGCTTCCTGTCCCAGCAACGCTATGTGCTTCAGGCCTGGAGGTCCTGGTGCCAAAGGAAGGAACTCTCCCACCTGGAAACACAGCATGGATTCCACTGAACTGGCAACTGAGGATGCCCCCTGGCCACTTTGCTCCTCATGCCTTTAGATCAACATGTCAGGAAGGGTGTCACTCTACTGAGTGGTGTGATTGATCCTGATTACCAAGGAGAAATTGGACTGGTACTACATAATGGAGGCAAAGAAGAATATGTCTGGAATCCAGGAGATCCCCTAGGCTGACTCTTAGTGCCACCATGCCCTATTATTAAAGTAAATGGTAAGTTATAGCAACCCAATCTTGACAGGACGTATAATGCCCCAGACCCCTCAGGAATGAAGGTCTGGGTCATCCCACCAGGCAATAAACCACAGCCAGTTCAGGTGCTTGCTGAGGGCAAAGGTAATACAGAATGGGTAGTAGAAGAAGGTAGTTCTACCTATCAGTTAAGACCCCATGATCAATTGCGAAACCGAGGTTTGTAATTGTCAGTGTTTTTGTTTATATGTGCTTATTGAATATCTTTCCTTTGTTCTTGAATGATATATCAGATACAACTGGACTCAGTGTGTTTTCATTTATATGTTGATAGATATTTGATGTTAAGTATAATTGTGATTTCATTAATGTCTGGAAATTATATATGGCTAAAGAATTGTGTACAGGTGCCAAGTTATCAAGGGGTGGCTTGAGGTAGCTAGTTTATTGTGCCAATCTGGCTGCAGAGAGATAAATGGCTCCAGAAGCCTCACCATTCTTGTCTCTTTCTCTTTGATGATCAGACCAGTGTGCAGCTGCCTTGCTTGTTCTGTGCCTCAATTTACAAGCTACACTACCTGTGGGACACCTAGCCTGTGGACTGTGTCGCTGTAATTTGAGGTTCCTCCCAGACTTGCTTCGCCACATCTTTTGATTTTACACCTCTTGAGCTGGGGACTGTGGGACCCTGTCATCTGGCTGACAGTTTGTGACCTGCCTTGCTGTTTGCTGCCTGTGGTCAGATTGCCTGAATTGCTCTACCGAGGACTACCCGGTGGCCCTCAAGACTTGAAGGACTGCCAGTGTCTCATAACTGTCTCACACGATTGAGTTGCACTGAGCCATTTGTACTGCTTTATAACTTATTAACTGTTCATTTCTTATGTTATATATTGATCTATCTTTATAAATATATATATATATATATATATATATATATATATATATATATATATATATATATATATATATAATTATTAGCATTCTGGTTTTGTTTCTCTAGAGAACTCTAACACAACATTATTTATATTGTTGCCCATATACTGTTCTGTTTTTGTCCTTACTGCCTTAGTTCATTTTGTTTTTATTACTTTCTATTGTGTCCCCAGCTGTGAAGCACAGGAGGAGTGGGTGTATAAGGAGAATAACTCATGCAAGGGGTTATAGGGAATACGAGGGTGGGGAGTAGATGATAGGGAGAGTAGGGGAACTTTGGGTGTAAATAATGAAGATGGGAGGGGGAAGGGAGCATAGAATGGACGGTGATTGCCTAAGTCATCTTAGAGGTGTTTTAACCATGGGGAAAAGGGATGCTCTAAAATTGATGTGGTGGTGATTTACAATTCTCCTTGATATGATAGAATTGATGATCTATTGAATTATATGATATGTGAATTACTTGCCTATAAAACTTGGGAAAAAAACATTAAAAAGCAAAGATCTCACTATGAAGACTAAGGTACACCTGCTTCAAACATTGGTATTTCCAATTGCCTCAAAGTGAAAGTGAAACGTGAACAATGGATGAGATAGTTATGGTTTATTGGCCAATACACACATTCAGGATTAATTGAAGGGCAGAGAAATAAATGGCTCCATGAGCCTTCCTTTCTATTTCTTAGGTCTCTTGCTTTGTGATGGTCAGACCAGGGTGCCTTCGCCAGGTCACTGCTTCAACTGACAAGGCTCACTTCCTGCAAGACATCCCTGGGGAGAAGCAGGACATACATGGACCTATCCCGATGCTGCCCTGGGTGCTGGAACGCTGAGATGCTTACACATTCACTGATTCGGCTTTCCTCCTGCAGTCGTCATCATTGCGTGTGTTTTGTAAAATTGAGGACTTCATAGATCAGTGTCAGACATATGCGTTAATGTTGGACTTATGGGCTTGGACAGCACTGGGTTGGGATGCTTTCTGAGTGTACACTTACTCTCTCTATAAAACTCTCTCTCATACTTACCTGCAGAGGAGATACCATGGTCACGAAGGTGGTTTTTCCCAGGGCAAGACTCCCCTATTGCACTCCGGATGTGTTGACCCCTGCGATTTGCCCAAATGTGGGAAACTTCGCTGCATAATTTGTGGTAGTGGGGGTCTGTGTTCACACTCTCTTTAAACAAGAAAGAAAAAAAGAAGAAGAAAAAACCTGTCTTATACATACATGAGTTTCTGTAGATTTGTTTCTCTAGTTTATCTGGACTAACTCAATGGATTAAGCAGACTAAAGAAGAATCCATGACTTATTATGAAAATCGAGCTGATCCACAGTGACAGTCAATAATGACATATGTATTTGATATAAATTGGTGACAATGCTACTGCACCTCTCTGATCTTATCAAAAATTCATACCCCTGTTTTGTTGATAAAAATACCAATATTAACTAAGAGTCATTCTCATATTTCTCCAAACTGTCAATGCCAACAACTGTCTGAGAAACTGTTGCAACTGAAATGAAATTTTGAAATATGGTGGCTAAATGAAATATTTATTCTGACAAGATTAGAAGAAATTGATAACAAATATTATTTAAAACTAAGAAAACATTCATAAAATGTGTCCTTTATTTAATAATACAAATATTATAGCAATTATTTCTATTATTAATATAAGAATCTAAGTTTGAGTTATATGAGGAATCTCTATATCTTATCTTTCTATAACTCTCAAACAGTATTATAATTAAAATATTTTATAAAACTAATGAATTAAAAAATTTTTTAAAGCCTACTCCTACATGGCTTCACTGATGAATTTCTTCAAGCATTGAAAGAAGAATTTATAGTACTATTTATTAAGTTTTCAAAAATAGAAAAGGAATGAATATTTTCTAACTACATTTTAGATTTTTCTTCAGCAAATTTTCAATGGCATGTCATAATAATGATATAATTAAATAATTTCTACATTCTGTTGGCTCTGATTTCTTTGGACTGGTCAAAACCTGTGGATCTGTTCCAGGCAGCTGACCAGGTAACTCTCATCCAAATTTCTTGTCATGTATTAATGAGCTTTTCTAGCATTGCAACAGTATGCTGAAACACAACATCTGGATGACCAAAGCCTTGTGTTCTTGGAGTACCCCAGTGCAGCTTGGGCTTTTTCCCTCAGGAGCATTAGTTCCTGATCGTATGCTCACTGGTTGAACTTGAACCATTTCTGTTTGGTACATCCCTTCCATCCTTTGATGTGCATTTCTTCCATCTTCTTTTGGAAGCATATTTTGCCCAGAGAAAGTGGGGACCAGCCTTCACAACTGAATGGGCCCTAGGGGAGGTTGTGTAGTTGAGAAACAAAAGATAATACATCCACAGAGTCACCTCTTCCATGTTGACTGGAACCACAGTAAGAGAGGAATGTATTCCCTCACTGGTTTATATAATCCCATGCATGCAAGACACATTACACGCATGCACAACAGGGAGGGGAGGTATTAGAATATATGTATATTGCATACATATAACAGGAAAGGGATGTACTAAAGGCATAAGTTAACAGGAAAAATAGGTACTAGGGGCATACCTTGTGACAGTAAGTCACATACTAAGATGTCAGCTTAACCTTGGTCATCTCTGAGCTGAGTTGGTCTTAGTTGTCCCTGGGCTCTTCTCCAGGGGAAGACTCTAAAATTCTTATCAGAAGGGGGTGAGCCCTACTAAAGTGGGGGACAGACAATAGGGTCTGATTGCTCTAGGTAGCAGACAACCTTCAGGCAAATAGCCTTCGAGCAGTTAATCTTCAAGAGTGTAGAAAGTAATCATGTGCTTGCACGCAACACCTTAAAATTGGCCTTATTACTGGGGGACATTGTGTGGAACAGCTTTTACTTAGGATAAGGCGATTGGATGTATATCCAAGTCACAGTCATGAAGGTCTCACGCCACCAGTGAATCAAGGCCTCCCAGGCTTCTTAAATATAAGCATAGAGAATTTGTTTGTGGACACTCTCTTCTAGGTTCTCAATTTCCTACAGAGTATCCTGAAAGCTTTGCTCACTTCATGTCATTGAAGTCAGTACAGTAGTTCCCAACTTATCTGAACTTTTGCTTTCCTAGGTTTCAGTTATCTGCAGTCAAACCCAGTTTGAAAATAGGTAAATTCAGAGGAGAATGATGAAAATACATGCCGTCTGTGATGGTTTGATTTCTTGTCAACTTGCTGCACCTGTGGGTAGGTGCATCTGTGGGTGGAGTCCAGCCTCTTAATCAGGTGTGGTCTGCTGAGTTTACCAGAGAAATCCAGTGGCACACACCTATGCATAATAAGGTGCTTTATATCAAGCAGTAATTATACATAACGAAGCCATCCCAGCCCAGTCCAACCCAAGGTGGGTGGAAACAGCAGGGCACCACCAGCTTTCTGGGTCAGTGGCAGAGTTCCAGCAAGCTAGAAGTCAAAGGGTAAAGAGAGGAGGATTGCTACATACCCCCACCCCCCGACTCCCACCTCCACATATACTGCTGCTTATAAGAAGGCCACACCTCCAAGGGGGCATCATCAGTGTGTGATCTGATTGAATCAGGCTGGATTCCACCCTGGGGCTGGTGGCCTATGTGACCTACCGACAATGGGAGCTGTTGATGCCCTGCCAAGTTATTGCCGATCTTGGATGCACTTGACTCAGACCTTAATTCAGCATTTCTTGGCTTGTCATCTCCCAGCTTCCCATATCACTTTCCTGTTTCATAGGTAGGCAGCTACTTGAGGTTGAAGAGGTCTGCTGCTAGCATCTGACTCAGGGACTTGAATTGGGCTGAGTAGGACTGCTTCTTTGACATAAATTTATTTTTTATACAGGTATGAGTGTCATGCTTTTGTTTCTCAAGAAAACCCAGCCTAACACAATATCACACTTCATTTGATTCTAGGTTTGCTCTTCCTCTGCTGGGTGTGTTCCTGAAAAAAAAAACAGTTGGATGAATGTCAGCCTTGCCGACATCTGATTGGTTAAATACTGCTTGGTATTGAGGGTTTCAAAATACCTCTTAGTGACGTGGGACATGTCCCCCACAAATAAGGTGGGTGACTGCATTATATGAATAGCCAAACAGGAGTGAGAAGAGTGACTGATGTTGGAATATCCCTAATAAATATAGACACTAAATCCTCAATAAAACTCTTAAGCCCATTCACTGCCCCTGAGTCAACTGTGACGCATTGCAGCCCTGTAGGACAGGGTAGAACTGCCCCTGTGCGTTGCCGAGACTGGAGCACTTGAATAGAAAGTAGAAAGCCTCATCTTTCTCCCGCAGAGTGGCCGGTGAATTCAAATTGCGGACCTTGCAATTCAGCAGCCCGATGTGAAACCAGAATGCTCTCACTGGGACTCTAGCAAGATACCAGCACACGGAATTTGGCAATTATAAAAAAGATTTTGACCAGGAACAATGAGGTATATAACATGAGTGAGAAGTTGTCCCATGATGAAAAATTAATGTACACACTATATTGAGGACAACAATCAAAAGATTTTTCAAAATAAAGGCAAAAAATTCAAGTAAACAATACCCCGTGATTAATAAAAACAACAACTAAGAATTAGGGAATACAAGGAAATTTCTTCAACAGCTGTAGGATATATATATATATATATATATATATATATATATATATATATATATATATATATATATATATATATATATATCCATAACTTTCATCATATTAATGATGAAGGACTGAGAGGTTTTTTTCTTCTCTAAAACAAGTAGCAAAATGAAATGTCTTTTAACTCTTTATACTCAAAATCATGAAGGAAATTCTAGCCAGGAAATCAGGTATGAAAGAGAAGTAAAAATCTTTAAAATGAATTAAAGTTTTCTCTATTGGAATATTAGTGTTGATCTTTTCTATAAAATAATCCTAAGCAATTCATTAAAAAAAAAACCAACACCAAACCAAACATAACTATTAAGCAAAAGCAGCGAGGTTGCAGAATACCATGTTATTGTCAGACCCTCAAGTAAGGTCTTACTAAGAGTGACCCTGTGTGCAAAAGAATGAACATTACTTGCTCCTGCACCGTCCTCCCAATGATTATGTTCAAGTTCATCATTGCAGCCTCTGTATCAACCCATCTTTTCAAGAGTCTCCCTCTTTTTTCACTGTCCTTCTATTTTACCAAGTATGCTGACAGTATGCCATTACTAGTCTCTCCTAATAACATGGCAAAGTACTTAAAACAAACTCTCCCCATCATTCCTTTTAAGGACCATTCTGGGTGTACTTCTTCCAAGCTAGATTTTGTTTGTTTCTTTCTTTGGCAGTCCTTAATATTTTAAACAATGATTATTTGGCAGCACCATAATTTAAACGCATCAATTATTCCTTGGTCTACCTTATTCAATGTCCACCCTTCCTGTGCATGTGAGGTGATTGAAAATACCATGGCTTGTGTCAGTGTAATTCGTATTAAAAGCAACATTCTTGCTCTTCAACACTTGGATCTTCTGCATCAGATTTACCTAATAAAATAAGTCATTTGATCTCGGGACTACTGACCCCATGAACATTTCCTGTCGATCCAACCAAGGCAAAACCATAGGCAGCTTGAACTCTTCTCTATAGATTATAATTTAACTTGTGAGATTTGTGTTGTGTTGACAGAGTTGTCATGCGAACTGAAGGCTGCAATCCTTGAGTTGGCTCAGCAAATATTTCAAGTTCTCTTCGCTTTCAGCCAGTAAGCTAGTATCATCTGTCTATCACAGACGTTGTTAATCAGCCATGCTCCGATCCAGCTGCAGACTGTTTCAGCATATAATCCAGTTTCTCTGATCATTTGCTCAGCAGAAAGATGAATAACTATGACAAGAGGTTATAACCAGTGGTAGGAGTCAGCTGGTTCACAGTGGTTTGGCAGAATTGATACTTAATTTTTCTGTTGAATTTGGTGAACCATTTGTAAAAATGGCACTGTAATCAGTGTTCTTTCTAAGGTGAGTAGCTGGGCAGTTGCCCAAAGTGAAAATTGCCATTTACGTCCCTTACTCTTTAATGTTCCTGGGCTCAAATGCGTATTTTGAGCACTGTAGCAATGTTTATTCCATCCATAGTATAAAACGTCAAACAGAACTATGCTTCTGATATTTATGTATTTACTCATTGTATTTGCTATTTCAGTAAACAAACGCATAATGTAAAGCGAAACAGTACCAGGCAACCAGAGGGTGACCCTGTGATTCATTTCAGTTGTGTGTTATGCCTCAAATTCACACAAGACATTATGACTAAATGATGCAATTCCAAAATGTGTTCAAATAGCTAAAAATATTGTCATAGCAATTCATGTAAGTTCAGCAGAAACAGAAGGGGATATTTTCTTCCAAAGATGAACATATGTTCAGAGAAGAGAAGTCACCTAAGTGTTTCTAATACATCACCTCTAGGACAACCTCTAGGAATGGCATCCTGCTCCTACAGCGAAAAGAAGGTTAAGGATAAATCACACAGCTGATAAAAGTGAAGAATATTGCCTATTGCAAGAAGCAATATGAAAACAATTTTATTGTTTTCAGGTATTAATATTTCCATTAATATTTTTTAAATTTTTAATAAAATAATCTAGCTTTGTGTACCTATTTTATTGTTCTTATTTAAGTATTAATTGTATGAAATGATCAACAAACTTTTGGTATATACTTTCTTAGAATTAAAATGTCATTAGGACAGCAAATTGGTTGTTAAATTATTTGAGGCCTGCCATGAATAAAACACCGACACACATGTTTCTTAATTTTAAACCTGCAGCATAGCCTCACTTTGTTTGCATAATCTCCTCTTGATCCATGCATAGATGTCACATGAGCCCTATGATGTGTTCTGGAATTCCCATTCTTCTCAAGGCTGTCCATAGTTTGTTATGGTGCACACAACTGAATGCCTTTGAAGAGTTAATAAAACAGAAGTAAATATCGTTCTAGTAGTCTTTTCAACCACGATCCACCTGACATCATCAGTTATATCCCTAGTACCATGATATCCTTTGTTCCGCATCTTTTTCTGAACCAGGCTTGAATTCCTGGCAGCTCTCTGTCAATGTACTGCTGCTATTTTTGTTGGATGATCTTGACCAACAGTTTACTTACATGTGATATAAATAATATTATTCTATTAGATGTGTTTTCTGTTGGGTCACCTTTCTTTGCAATGAGTACACATATAGGGCTCTTTCTGGTAATTGGAAAGATAGTTGTTTCTTGGCATAGGTGTGTGAGTGCTTCCAATGCTTTCTCAGTTTGTTGATGCATTTTAATTGGTATTCCATCAATTCCAGGAGCTTGGTTTTGGCTAATGCTTTCAGTGCAGCTTGAATTTGTTCTGTCACTACTATTGATTGTTTATCATATGTGCTACCTCATTAAAAGGCTGAGGGCAAACTAATTCCTTTTGGTATAATGACCCTGTATATTCTTTCCATCTTCTTCTGATTCTTTCTGCATCGTGCCATTTTTTTCATAGATTCTTTCAATATCACAAGTCCGTTTGAATGTTTTCACCTGTTCTTTCAGTTTAGAACCTACTGAGTCTGTTACTCCTTTTTGGTTTTCTATCTCTAGGTCTTTGCACATTTCAGTATAATACCCTGTACTTGGTCTTCTCAAGGTGCCCTTTGAAATTTTGAATTCAGCTCTTTGATTTCATCACTTCTTCAATTTTCCTTAGCTACTCTATGATTAAGAACAACGTTCAGAGTCTCTTCTGACCTCCACTTTGGTCTTCTTGATCTGCCCTTCTTTTGAATGACATTTTCCCTTTTTTTCCATACGATATTCTTTCTGTTATCCGTACTCAGGGCAGAGACTCTGTTCTCTAGCTGCACTGGAATTCCAGTGGGTACACTAAAGATAGACTTTTCATTCTCATGCACTGGGTTTAGTTTTCTTCAGCTTCAATCTGAACTTAGATATCAGCAATCGATGGTGTGTTGCACAGTTGGCCTCTGACATTGTTTTAAGGGTGTATATTTATCTTCTCCATCATTGAACAGAACAAGGGAAGATGAAATGGTTTAAAATCAGGAAAGATGTGTGTCAGGGTTGTAGCTTCACACCATACAAGCTCAATCTGTATGCTAAGCAACTACTCCATGAAACTAGCTTATATAAAGAAGAATTTGGCATCAGGATTTGAGGAAGCCTTGTTGACAAACGGCGATATGCAGAGAATGCAACCTCACTTGCTGAAAGTGAGGAGTACCTGAAACACTTGCTGAACAAGACGAGGGGTTCCATCCTTGACCCTGACTCAATGTAAAGAAGAACAAGAGCCTCACAACTGGACAAATAAATGTCATCATGATAAATGGAGAAATGGTTGAAGCTGTCAAGAATTTTGTCTTGGATCCACAATTCTCATGGAAGCAGCAGTCAAGAGGTCAAATACAAGATGCATTAAGTAGATCTGCTGCACAAATCTTCTTTAGCATATTGAAAATCAAGGATGTTATTTGAAGGGTGAAAGTATGTCTCACTTATGACATGATAGTTTCCATTGTCACATGTACATGTGAAAGTTGGACATTGAACAGGAAGACCTCAGAAGGATCAATGCATTTGAATTGTGTTGCAGAAGAATGTTGAAAGTACCATGGCCTGCTGGAAGGACAGACAAAGCTGTGTTGGAAGAAGTAAGGTCAAAGTACTCCTTAAAGGTAAAGATAACTAGACTTCATCTTACGTACTTCATCTTACATACTTAGACATACAATCAGGAAAGATTGGTCCCTGGAGAGGATCATGGAACTTGGTCACGGGAGGGACAGAGACAAAGAGACAGGCTCTTAATGAGATGGATTGGCCCAGTGGCTGCGACAGTGAGATCACACATAGGAGCAGTGGGGAGCACAGGACCGATGATGCATGTTTCCTTCTGTTTTGCATAGAGTCACTATGTGTCAGAACTGACTAGAGGCACCCCCCAACAACATCTTTTATTCCCTCACATGTTGTCTGCTTTATTTCTGTGTGTTCCATGTGGAGAACTTCAGATGTGTAGTTGCTTTTTGTAGTTGTTGAAACATGAAGAAACATTTGTTTGTCTTGCAAAATTCTATCATGTGCTCTATCACCAAGGCCATATTTTTCAATGACCTTTCCCTTCTCTTTGTTTCCAGTTTTTTCATTCCAATTTCAATAGTTATCAGTGCACACTGATTGCATGCTTGCACACTTTCATACTGAAGATGGTGGCAAAATTAATCATTTCTCCATCACTAGCTTTAGTGGTTAGTGTATAAATTTCAATACGAGATATTTTCCTATCACAGACAACATTGCATTTCAACATAAATATTGAAGTGTCTTGGTGGCTAAAGGACACTTAAAGAGGAAGTAATACCATTCCTCTGTACTGTGTAATTTCCCGCATCATAAACTATTTAATCCCCTGGCTCAAAATGTCCAAATAACTATTGATTTCACTCCCTAATGGAGAGGATATCAAATTTTCTGCGATTCATAATTTGTACACAAAAGTTCCATTTATTCAAAAAGTTTTCAGCTGTTTCTTCTCATTTTGAGTTGTGTCTCACAAGCAAATGAAGGCCCCAAAGGCTTGTTTCAGCACATTTAACCAACCCTGGTCATTTTGGGCAACTCTCCACAGTCATGTTTTGAGTGCCTTTAGACCCACAGGGATCACCTTGGCATCTCTGACAATATTGTGCTTCTACCCATAAGGTTTGCAGTGGCTAATGCCTCTGAAATGGGAAGCCTATGCCTACCTCTGAGACTATTGTAGGGAGCTCGGCCGAAAGCCTTTCATGTTAGGTCATCCTGTTGGTATTGGTAATACCAGTTACATAACTTCCAGCATCACAGCAACACACAAGTCACCACAGACAGATAAGTGATGGGTAGAATGCAATGTCAAGATGTTACATAAATTTAATCAATAAACAATGAAAAATCTGAAAAAATTTGGAAATAATTTTATCTGCAGTAGAGTCAGATAGAATAAAATGCTTCAGTATAGATTGGTCAACTTAAGTACAATACAATATGATAAGAAGTAATATATATAGACATCTCATGAAATTTGATAAAAAACTTAATTTGATTAAAATTGCAATACTTTCTAAATCTAAATCTAGATTCATTGTCATCCCTATACTATTTATTTTTTTGCAGAAGCTGAGAAGTTAATTCCAAACTTCATAAGTCATCAAAGCAATTTTGAAAAAGAACACATTTGAAGGACACAAACTTACTGATTTAAAAGATACCGTGAAGCTATATAAACACAACATTGTAGTAATGACACAAATATAGACATATCAGTTTATTAATGGAATAAAATTGAAAGTTCAGAAATAAGACTTTTTATCAATTGATTTTAAGAAAGAGGGCCAAGAAAATAAAGTGAGGACAGATTAGACTTTCTAACAAAAACTACTGGTATAAGTGTTAATTGCATACAAAATAATTAGTTATGGTTCTTTTGTACTGATACCGAGACTAGCTCAAACTTGGTCAACAACCTAAATGTGAGAGCTAAAATTCTGTCATAAATAAACAAAGGTTTATGACTTTGGATTCCAAAAATGCGTCTCCATGGAATGATTCCAAATCATAGAGAAAAGTTATCGAGTGAAACAGATCATTTGACTTTATAAAAATTAAAACTTTCAATCTCCAAATGACACTATTAAAAGTATAAAATGTGGAAGAAAGGGTTCATAAATGATTGATGTGATAAGAAATTTTACCTGGAATATGCAAAGAACCTGTAAATTCAGAATAAGAAAATAAATATCCTCAAATGATTAAATGTTTGAGTAGACACTACACAAAGGAGATATAATAAATGTCAAAGCACATATAGAATACTCAATATCATTAATCATTAAAGAGATTCAAATCAAACCACCTTTTGTTACCATTTCATACATTTTTGGATGGATTAATATTGTTGAGGATACAAGTAAACTGAAATACTAGAATATTCAAATGGGAAAGAAAAGGTAAAGTGATAATAGAAACAGGCAAGTCCAACAACGGTTAAACGTGCACTGGACATAAACAAACAAACAAGCAAAAGCAAGTTAGTCAGATTCAGATTGACCTTACCTAAGGTTTCTCACATAGTCAATGTTTGCGATCAGCAGCCTCATCTTTTCTCCACTCACATCTAACCCACTAGTGATCCTGGAGCAAAGAAAGTGTATATCCATGGGAAATTTGCACATATATGTTTCCAGAAGTGTTATTCACAATACCAAAACATAAAAGCAGCATAAATATCCATCAACTGATGAAAGCCTGGATAAAATTATGTGGTTGGTAAGAAAGACCTACCCATCCCTTTTTAATTTGATTGAACTATTGTGTTGCTGGTGTTGTTAGGTACCATTGTGTCAGCTCCTACCCATAACAAGCCTATGCACAACAGAACAAAACAATCCACGTCCCGTGCTAGTCTCACGATTGTTTTTTATGCCTGCACCCATTGATGCAGTCTCTGTGTCACTCCATCTTATCGAGAGTCTTCCTTTTTCACTGCCCCCTCAGTTTACCAAACAGAACCTTCTTCTCCAGGGACTGTTCTCTCTTGACAAATTCAACCTTTAGTTCACTTATCATGATTTTACCGAGGTCCAGTTGTGATGATTGGGTTATTCCTTGCATTGAGTTTTAATCCACATGATAGTCCTTGATTTTCACCAGCCAGGGCTTCGAGTGCGCTTCGCGTTCAGCAAACAAGCGTGTGTCCTCTGAATAGCACAGGTTGCAGGTAAGCCTTCCTCCAGTCCTGCCGCGGCGCTCTTCTTCACGCCATCCTGCCTCTCTGACGATTTACTCAGCACAGAGCCTGGACAAATGTGGTGACAGGAGACACCGCTGACACAAACCTTTCCTTATTTTAAACTTGTTCTGTTGGCACAAGTGCCTTTGATCCATGTACAAGTTCTGAATGAGCACAATCAAGGGTTCTGGAATTCCCTTCTTCTCAAGGTCATACAGAGTTTAATATGATCCAGTCGTGCAGGTAACAGTCACTGATAATGCACTGTACTATCAGAGCTCTTAATGTCCTATGCAATTGCAATAAAGAAAATCTTTGAGTAGTTAAGGGTACTGTCCAGAAGAGGATTGTTGGGAATTGTATGATTTTTAAATAGAAATCCTGTTTTTGATCTTTATGTCCTGACCACCTCTCATTGTACATTGCCTTTCCTTTCACCCAAGTTACTACGCGTCTATTCTTGGGCTACTTAGTTACCATATCCTCTCCTCTCACCCTTGGTAATCTTCAGGTTATATATTTGTGTGTAAACTTTTCCATGACTATTTTATAATTGTGGTATCATACAATACTAGTCTTTTGGGACTGACGATTTTTTAAAAAAACATTGTCCTTCAAGTTCATTCATATATTTGACATTCATCATTATTCTTTAATATTGTACAGTATTTCATTGAGTTTGTCTATCCATTTTCTGGTGTTCACTTTAGTGTTTTCTACCTTTTTTGCCATTTTGAGTACTACTTCAAGGAACTTGTGTGTGCATGCATCTATTTGTATAATGGCTCTTATTTCTGTAGGCTATACACCTAGCAGTGGGCCTGCTAGATTATATGGCATACCTATGTACACAACTTTCTATCAATTGTAACTGACCTATACAATGAACCCAAATATTTTCTATTATGTTATAATGGACCTATACATAGGATCAGTATGTCAAAGTGCTGTCACAAGTTAACATAATTGGCCTGCAACATAGAGAAGGTCAGGGAAACATCTAAAACTTCACTGCTTCTTTCTTTGGCAATATAGTTCTGGGGTGTCTTTGAGACAGTGTATTCATATACTAGAGCCCTGGGGAAATCACCAGATTTATCTTCTGTGGAGTGTTACAAGATATGACTTTGCTCCTTCACTCAAGATCATAAGGAAGTCTATAACACAGCAAGAAAATGAAATATAAAATTCAGGTAACTCTAACATTCTATCATTGTCTTAAACCCTCTTTTCTTCTGGCAAAATTCATTAATTTGGTCTCCCTCTAAACCTAGGCTTAAATTTGACAGCTAAGGCTTTAGGACCTGAAGGGACGGATATAAACTAAAACCTGAAACTGCCTAATACATTTATAATATGAGGTCTAACTCCTACATAACACTCAACCGTCTCAGGAAAAAGTACAATCGACCCAGCCAGTGATTGTTCCCCCAGCTTTTGTTTTACAAAAATCCTCATATTATCTCTCAACCAAAAGTGGCAATTGATTGATGGAAAATATGATCTGCAAGTCAACAATGTTCTGTTCAGAACTTAAAAAAACAGCATTTTAAAAGATAATCTTTACATAATGAGAAATTCCTTTTTAAAGATATTTCACCCATAAGAAAGAAACAGAATCACCTTCATATGTAAATCAATACTTGTATTAACATCCACACAATGAACTAGAAATACAGGACCCTTTTTCCTAATTATTGAATGGAAATGGAAACTGATTCTATTGGTTCCCAGAGGATTAAAAAAAATGCTCCTCTGAAAGAAAAAGCAAAAAATCAACAAAAATCATTATGTCTAATAAAATAATTAAATCCAATCCAGAAATACCTTGGGTAACCTAAAGCATCTTCTGACAGCATTTGTAAAATGATCCTTTTTAACCAATCCAATCAAAGGACAGAGAATATAGTACAAATGAACAGATTTCCTCTTGTATTTATTTATGTTTATCAGCTTTTTTTGAAAAAGTGTTGTTACATGCTTCTACCAAGCATTTGTGTATGTGTGTGTGTGAGTGAGAGAGAAAGACATGTGTATGTTTATGTCTGTGTTTAAGGGGGAGTGTGTGAACTCATTGAATATAGAAAAAAACAAAATTATTTAGGGCACATGGTAGCTAAACACAGATTTTATTATCACTGGAATTTTATTCAAGTATTACCTACCACAGTAGTCCTATAGTAATAAAGGATCCATTAGATTACTAAGGTGTAAGTGAAAACCTTTCAGCAATACTCCTGCCATTCTCAAAATCATTTGTCCTCACATTTGATGGGGATGGTTCTTGTCAGCACTTACCTTCCAGTTCTGTAACTGGACAGGACCTGCAATAGGCTATGTTACTTTATATATAGTAGTGATAAGACGTTTCTTTCTAACAGTGCAGTCTTCTTGACCTTGAATTTAGAAAATCTGTGCTAAGTCTCAGCTATGCCATGAAGTTCTTGAGGGACTGTGAGCAATTCTCTAATATCTCGATGCCTTTATGCCTCCCCCAAATTGTGACTTTGTTCCATCCATAGTACAGTACTATAGTGTGAATTTTAAAATGTCATTACACCTATTGGTATCTGTAGAAAGAAAATTTCATTTGTGTAATGATTTACTTTTGATAAATTTATATCAAGTGCATTTTCAAATGAATCGCAGGCATGTTAAGGACAGGCAAAGAGTCTGAGTAGCAGAAATGGAATAGAGTGGCATGTCTCTCAACATTTGTATCTCTTGGATTTTATAAAGAGCTTTATATATACATTGTATCATTTAATTTTCTCAGCCACTCAGAAAGACATCAACATTGTCATTTTTTAGATAATAGAAAGAGATAGCACATCAGGAATACTTAAGAGAAGGCATTGTTCTAACCACCGTGTAGTTATTAACTATTTTTATCATCACAATAACCCTATAAGCTATGCACTATTATTCCTAATGACTGATGTGGAGCTTAAGTAGGGAAGCTAATTAATGTTCTCTATGACTTCACACATTTTATTGATGAATGAAGCATTGGTAAGTTTCGTCTATACAGACATTACTCAAAAGTAAGTCTTCATGATCTACATCTCAAAAACCAGCCCTTGACAATCCAATGAGCACAGCTACACTCTGAGACACACGGGGTGCCTGGAGTCAAATTCATAGCATGACAACTGATAAGCTGTTGAAGCTTACACATTTAATAAATGACAGATATTACATTCCAGGGCCACTACACTGTACTTGGAAAGATGAATCTAAGTTTGA
The DNA here is from genome assembly GCF_050624435.1 of Tenrec ecaudatus. Lineage (NCBI taxonomy): Eukaryota > Metazoa > Chordata > Mammalia > Afrosoricida > Tenrecidae > Tenrec > Tenrec ecaudatus. The sequence goes on from NC_134530.1 coordinate 110,131,271, forward strand.
AGCTAATGTCTCAATAAGCTCATTAGCTGCCCATTATCAAAAACCTATTATCTTTGCTTTCAATCATTTTGTCTTTCATCAATGTTTGTGTAATGTGTGTCATGTTTGTGTGCGTAATTTGAACATTAAAATTGGCATTTTTGAAAAATGAAAATAGGTACATATATGATCATAATGAAAATGAAATATGTTTCTGTTGTATTCTAATTTTCTTGAATATGATTTAAGAGAGTCTGTTTCTTCTAGCACAATGCCAAAATATGATGTAAACTCTCTAGACATGATTATCTTCCAGAAAATCTAATGTTTCCTGCTCTTTGTATACTGATTGATGTTTGGTTGTTGATGTTGTGCCATAGACCAACATCACAGAGTCTGATGAAAGTATTAGCAGCAGAGGTTTCTTGAGGGATAAAGTCTAGATATAGAAGATGTCAAACTCATTCTGATAAAGGCCATATCAAAGGGCAATAAGAATCACCAAAGACAATCCACAGGCTGGGGAATGAAAAGTAGGATATCAACGAGGTTGGCTTTGGTAGGGCTGGCCAGTAACACAATCATGAGATTACATGATTGGTTAAGGACACATCATGGCAAGCACATGCGCTCTTCATTTTCTTACAGAATGGTCACAGGACAGCCGCAGAATAGGTTTCATGGGCCATCTGCTATAAAAGTTGCTTTCTTAATCATGTCTTTTCTGTGGGTTCATTGTATAGATTTATCAATAATGTGGTCTCTCAAGACCTTTCAGGTGTAACCCATCATATCTTGTATTTGTTTGACTACAGTGGAGGGATCCTCTGGAAGTAGATTATGATTCCTGCAGCGCCCAGGCTTTAGAGAAAATAATGTCTCCTTTAGGGTAATATTTAACTCAGCCTCAAGGTTAGGTCAGCATCCAGGTTTGAGGAGCTGTTGTTAGAAAAGGCAGTTTGAAAATTCAGCATGGGTTCTGCACTCAGGTTAAGATGTTAAAATGGTGTAGAATACAAACCTCTGGTGAATCCGCTCTCACCACAGACCAGGGCTGTGGCTAACCTTGCTATCAAAGAGAAGGCACTGGGAAATGAATAATTGCAGACATAAAATTGAGCACCCTAACGTCTGATTTACCCTTTGACGCATTTTAAATTTGTTTTGGGTTTTAATATTTTCTTTATAAGTATAGTTTTTCAGTTTTGTTGTCATTGTTGTTTTGTTTGTTTCGTGTGTTTGCTGCATCTGAAACACAGAATAGGCAAACCCACCTAGAAAGTAACTGGATTAATAGCCTCTAGGAGCATGCCACAGGAGTTTGGGAAAAACTAGGGAGCTAATGAGTACAAGGAGGAAGAAGAAAATGTTCTCAAATTGATTGTGTTACTGATTGCATAGCTCTTTTAATATGATTAAACTATTGAATTGTATGATGTGTGCATTACGCATCAATAAAACTGTTTTTTTGTATTTTAGGTAGACCATTGCAGAAATGGGGTTGTTGGTTACTGAAAAGGGGGACTCAGACCCACAGAACATGGAACTGAAAACGCTTCTACTAATCAAAGCAGATACATACTAGAAAAAAAAATAAAGACATGAAAATGAGGTAAAGGCTCTATTTCAAACTGCTCCTCGTCTATGTACTAAGTACTCCTGATTTTTAAGTTCTCATGCATGGAACAGCATGATATTCTTCCTGATTCTAGTTTCAAATGGTTTAGCACCAATAATATTCTGCTTATGGTGTTTGTGTTGGTGTGTGTATATATCTTTTGGGGGTAGTGAGTTTTGTGGTTGTACTTAGTATTTAATTATTTTCAAAAATATTTTTTACCAATTTCTCAGCTTTTTATATCACAGATGTTGTAAACAATCAACAAGTACCCAATTAAAAATGTACATAAATGTAAGAGAAGGAAGATGTTCAGTTAAAAATAAATAAATATGGGCACTGTTGTTGGAAGCAGTTTTACTATATCATTTGAAGAATATTCCTCTTAAAATTCTGTTTTTGCCAAGTTGGCTGATTTAATCCTACTTTTTATTCAGATATACTAGCTGTTATTTACTGCTTGCACATGCTAGCTCTTCCTAAAGCGAATATAATTCTTTTTATTTAACTCTCCTTCTGCTTGGTAAACCCACAGTTATTAAAACATTAGGAATGGAAACACACCAATCTAAGTAAAGGTAACAGGATTAACATTTGTGAGTCTTTTGTTAAAACAATAGACAAAATTCTCCTAAGCAAACATGTATTCTCTAATCAGAAATTCTAGATGCCTAAGAGATCAACAACTATGTATAGAACCATATAGTGACAATATTGTGCATCAAACTGAAATGATAAATGTCCCTGAAACTGTGCTATGTTATATAATGAATGAATGAAATCAAAGCACAGGGAGCAACAACTAGCCTTAGCATTTAAATTAAGGTCAGATGGATTCTAATGCTTTTACTTTTAGCCATTTGGGTATAGTACTTTTGCTGAAGAGAAAGAGGGGTATCTTTCCATGTCCTGTTTTACTACATCTACAAAGGGAGTACCCATACTGACTGCTATGTATTGAGTGTAAGTTTCAAGTCAGGCCAGTTTCAAGCAAGTGAGTTTAAATTGACCCATATAGAGTGGTTCTAAAACTCTAGGGTGCATAATAATCACCACTACACATATTTTAAAATCCTGTTTTGTCATCAGATTTAATACATTTATAGAACCATATTAGAGAGTCCTAGATTGTAATGGCCAACATTGGTGATTTTGATTTGGACACTATGGGAGACGCCGGATAGGGCAAGATATGACAAAATAGTAATTTATAAATTATCAAGGGCTCATGAGGGAGGGGGAAAAGAGGACTTGATGCAAAGGGCTATGTGGAGAGCAAATGCTTTGAAAATGATTAGGGCAAAGAATGTACAGACGTGCTTTATACAATTGATGTATGTGTATGTATGGATTGTGATAAGAGTTGTATGAGTCCCTAATAAAATGTTTAAAAATTTAAAAAAGAAAAGATGGCCTCCGGATTTCTGAACATATTTCTTAAAGAGTGTGTGTGGTTTGTTCTGGCATCTACGTCTTTGTGTACCATTACTACACCGTAGAATGTGCTATCCATTTTGCCTACACTGATCCTAAAAGAGAACACTTTACAAATGCAAGATCAAGGCTCACAAGTGTCTCATAACCAGTTTAGATCACACTAATTATTTCAGCTCTAACTTCCTAACACTAACTCTGTAATTATAGTTTTTTATATTTAATTTTTGGTTTTGATATTTTTTGCCTTCATCAAAATGAACAAGCATTTTGTTGTGCATATAGTAGAATGGCCATAATAATATAAATTTAGAATGCCTTTTTATTCAGAATCAGCTATCTACAGATATTTCCTTTTATTTCCATTCAGAAATACTGCTTTATGGAAATTGCTCGAACCAAAAAATATGTAGCAATTGTAAGACATTATAATTAGTATTGTGCCTGTTTCAAACATTTTCTTGGAAAATTTAATATTCATGCATAATATTCTTTTGCCTGAGGATCCTATTAAGCCAAAGTAATATACCTGCATGTGTTGAGAGTAGCTCCAATTGCATATATATAACCAGCATGCACAGTAACAGTTTTCATTAGTTCATATTGATGTTACAGGTAAAAAAAACAAGTGTACAAAGATCTTAGTGGGACTGAGGCTTTTATAAACAGTCTGAAAAGCACCTTTCTAATGAGTAACCAGTGACAAAAAAATTCACTGAACAGCGCATCTGGATTGAATGCAGGATTGTTGAGCTCATTCACCTTGTTAGTGCCAAGGGTTGGGGAAAGGTTTTCCAATCCCAAAATTTATACTTTGAGCTGTATTTCTGGTCTCCCATCAGTTAGTTTCTCTGAACCTTGATTTTTTTTATAAATTGATTTTCTTTTTTCACGTTTAAATACACATAATGATCTCCTTTTACTTTCTGTCCACAGCTGCAGAATACTACTTGGATTAATCTAGTGATTTATTGAAAATGAGCACATCGATCTTCCTTTACCCTTCCCTTCTTGGCTTTATCTAGTTACTCCTGGACCCAACTTCAGCAGCAGTATCTGATATTTAAAACCCTATAGAGACTAAGCCTCCCAGGTTGAAAATAAATTGCTGCTCATTTTGGTCAAGCTCAATTGGTTTTCTAGAACAGAGCTAAGCTTGATGGCGATGTCATGACCACTCAGTTCCTGGTGGAAGAGACTGATTGATTGATCTTGCTCGGAATGTCAGAGGAGCAATGTACCGAGTGTAAGACGTGAGCTGTGGTGGGATTCCTTGGTTGACTTTGTGGTGAGATTTAAAATCCCTGGCAAAAATGAAGACACGGCATTTGTGATGACAACTGCCTCTGGGGGTGACTTCTTCAATTGCAGCAGGTCATGTCACAGAAAGACTCTAAACAGCATGTACCACGTAAAATAACTGCTACCAGCTCACTCACAGAAAATTCTGAAGAGAAATTTCTTTGAAAAACATATCAACTTTCTTGAATAAAACACAGTCTTACATTTTCAGAGGCATCTTTCCAGCTTTGTAATTCTGTGTACAATGGACACTTATAAAACACATGTAAATAGGATTTTAAAAATAAAATGGCTCACAACTCACATTCAAAAATTATGCCTATTGAAATTTATAGATACAGAAATTAGTATGAAAAATAAAGTATTTTATGTTGATGTTAGGCTGCATTCTCTAGGAAAGAAAAACCCATGAAACTTATATGCATTGTGTATATATAAATGTATATAAATAAATTTATATTAAGAAATATCTCATAATGTTGTGGAAGTAGAAAAGCCCAATCTGGTTCAAGTCTCTGGGTCAGATATTAAGATGGAAGCTTCTGACTCATGAAGTTGGGAAGACCACAAGCTGGGGAAATTACATTGAAATGAATCCGAGGTTAGAAGCCAGCTGATCGCTTCAGGGATCAGCAGGCAATGTGGCAGGAGTACAATGAACCACATACATGATCCAGATCCAAGGGAATTAACAAGTCTTCCCATGGTCTCTTAAAAAGGAGCAGGCCACATTTCCGAGGAGTCTTTCTTATAAATGCATCAAAATTGTGACCTGAGCAAGGACACCTCACTCCACCATCCACCTGTATTCTATCAGTTTGCTGTCCTGGGGTGGCTTTTGTGTTAATGTGATGCTTGAATCTATGTCACCGGTATTTTATGATGTGAGCAGGGTCACCAAAGTGGACAGATTTTATCAGAGCTTCCAGACTAAGAAGAGACATTGAAGAAAGGATCAGCTGCCCACTTTGGAAAAGTAGCTACAGAAAACTGTATGCATACCTTTAAAGCATTGCCAAGTACTAAAAATCCTAACAAATGTAAGCAGAACATTGCAGGAAACAGTGTCACAGGATGGGACCCTCAGGTCAGAGGGCACTGAAAATGTGACTGAGGAGGAGCTGCTTTCTCAGAGTGGAGTCAACCATGATGATCCCAGGCTGGTGAAGTCTGTAGGAATGAAGGATTCAGGATTCACTTGACCCAAGCCATATGATTTTTAATTGCCTCATATGAATATGAAAGTTGGACTTTCAATAAAGAAGACCAAAGAAGAATTAAGTAATATCTCCGGGGCAAGTCCTCCTTAGGGGCACGAGTGGCCAAACTTTATCTTACATACTATCGTCATGTTGTCAGGAGAGGCGAGTCACTTGGGTAAAGTAGAGGGACAGCAGAAAGAGGAAGACCCCCAAGCACTGTAATGAGGATGGGAAAGCACCAGGCTGTGATTCCTTCTCTTTTGCATAGGTTGCTTTGGGTGGAAAAAAATGGTATCTCAACAAAACATTCCACCATAACGGCAAGCTGCTCAGAGAGTTGATTACTCTCCATTTGATCGTCTCATTGAGTTGATTATTGTGTGCTTGATCACACCCTGTGACATTACTGAAACTCCGGCCCAACAGCCAAGTGGACACAAATCTGGCCTCCCACAGTGCTACTACCTCTGTATGAGAATCAAAGGCATATAGAGCAAACAGGAACACTGGTTTTGTATTCCACCTTCACATTAATTTTATTTTTCAATATGCATCAAGTGACAGACATACACAAAAGCTTGGGGACACTTTTCTGAAAAGGTCTTTGGCACTATTAAAAGTTAACTATTTACTAAGAGAGACAAACGGAAGATGATGAATATGGTAATATAGGTAAAAACAAGGTGCTTTGGGATCAATAGGAAGAGCGTTTCAGTACTATCTACCACTGAATAAAAACTCACTTGTAGGGGACGAGGGCCGGAGAGGCCTTTCCTCTGGCCACACAAATGCCTGTTACAAAATCATGATTCTATTTATTGTAGGTCCTCTGTATGCTGTTCTAATTAACCTCAAATTAAATATTTTTAAGATTCTATGTTTATTAGTTATTAATTAAATATGTTCCCTAAAGGTTATTTCTTTTAAGAAACAGGAAAACATTTATTTGTATTATAGACCAGAGTTAAGCAGATCATAACAAACTTCTTAAAATTATATGTTGCACAAATATTTATTACTTATTTCACATAAAATATTGAAGAAGAGCTGTGGGGACAAAGATGAGATACTTTCTCTTTCTGATTCTGTTTCATAATGGAACTAAAATTGTTAATAAGTAAAATGAAAGTCAAAAAATTGCAGGTAACTTAGAATCAGGAAAGCTAGAGGGGCATGCATTGATAAAGAACCCAGAGTAAAAATATATAAATAATAAAAAGGTGAGAAAAATATATTACTAGAATATTTGAAGGCAAGAAAATATTGTAGGAATTAAGAAAGGTTCAGGAGAGATGAAAAATAAATAGTAGAAGAGGTCACTTAAACCCTCGGATATCATGTTCACCCACCAGAGTATTGATGGAACATAGATATGATTAAAGTGATTAAAACTCTCCATGGCTTCCTCATCATCACAAAACGTGTTCCAAGCATTGAAGACGAATGTGTCCAATATTCTGCAGATTATATACTCTCTTCAGACACTTCCACTGTTCTCCACTTAAAATGGCCCATTCAAAAATCAACAGATTACTCGTTTTCCTTGCAAATGGCATGCGACTTCCTCTCCCTGTGCTTGTTGTTAGGCACATTTATTTCAGCTGAACAACAACGCAAACAGTACCAGCTCCTGCACCATCCTCCTCACTGTGCTTTTACTTGAGCCTGTTGTAGCTGCTTTGTTACCACATCTTGTTGCGGGCTTTCCTCTTTTTGCTAATCATCTACTTTACCATGTGCGATGTATTTTTCCAGGGACTGGTATCTCCTGGCAACATGTCCAGAAACCTCACCATTCTTGCCTCTAAGGATCATCCTGTCTGTCCTTTCAAGACAGATTTGTTTGTCCTTTACATTCCCCATGGTACTGTAATAGTACTTATCGGCACCATAATTCAAATGTACTGATATTTCTTCAACCTTCGTTAATGTCCAACTTTCACATGCAAATAAGGTTACTGACAATTCAATAGCTGGATCAGGTGTACCTTAGTCCTCAAGGTAACACCTTGTTTTTCATCACCTTAAAGATTTCATCATGTACAACAGACTGACTCAATGCAATGTGTTCTTCCATCTCTTGACTGCTGCTTCCAAGGCCATTGGATGTGGACCCCAGCACGAAAAACTCTTGAAGCTTCAATCTTTTTTCTGTCTATCATCATGTTACCTCTTGGTAAAATTTTGAGAATTTTGTCTTCTTTACAATGGATTGTAATCCATATTGAAGACTGATCTTCATCAGCAAATGTTTTAGGTCTTCCTTACTTTTCTCAAAAACGATACATATCACAGGTTGTTAGTACACCTTCCTCCAATGCTGATGCTGTATTCTTCTTTATATAATCCAATTTCTCTTCTTGCTCAGCACACAGTTTAAGTATGGTGAGAAGATGCAACCCTGATGCTCACTTCCTCTGATGTTGAACTATTTCCTTATTCTGTACCCATAACTGCCTCTTGATCCACGTATAGATTCTGAGTCAACACAATTAAATGCTCTGCAATTTCCATTCTTCTCCAGGATATTTATATTTTGTTATGATACACAATTATGTCATAAATTAATACACTAATGTCTTTGACTGGTGACCCTTTTGTGTATATATAAAAGCCCTATCTAACCCTTTACCGTGTATAATTATTTTCCAAACCTTCAAGCTTAGTAAACTATATTCCTCTGTTACATTTCTTATATGTATATGCAGTGTGCTACTTTACTGATACCACATTACATTTTATTCATCCTCAAGTATTTTCTGACTCTTCCACTGTTGGCTCTTGAAATGTAGCCCCATGTTTTTAATTTTTTAATTTAATTTTATCCTTTGTAGGGCTGAGAATGCTGCTTAATATTTTAGTCGATCATATTTTTATAGTTGTGGTAGTTATATAATTGTTTGTCAGTTTGGGGGCTAGGTCTATCAATCAGGTAATAGCCAATGAGACCTCTGTGTGGGCCTGGCCTTCTTCTGAGGATTCTGGGAACTCCTCCTTTTCCTCCTTGGAGGCAAGAAACACTCTCTCTGGGCTCACTCCCAGAGAGATGCTCTACTGACAGGACACATGAACCACACTGATAGACACCATGTTCTGGAAACTGGAACAGCCATGTGAACACCTCTGCCAGTGCTGAGATGCTTCTACTGCCACTGGATCCACAAGACTTTGCTCCCACTGGCTTGTGATCTTCCTGCATTCCTTACATTACATGTGTTTCAGGAGTCTGAAGAAGACTTTATAGATTGGTATCAGACATATAGGCTACTATCAGATGAATGGACTTGATCTGGACTGGCTGGGGTGTTTTCTTAATGTACAGATGCTTTTTCTCATACACAAAAGCATGTTTATGAATTTGTTTCTCTAGTCTACCCAGACTACCACAATAGTATATAGTGTTCTATATTGCTGAACGTCCAGATTAAGAAAGGGGCCACAGTGGTGATGGGGGTTAGTTGTCGGGCTTCGAATGATAAGTCAGTGGTTCAAACTCACCAGCTGTTACACAAGAAAAAGGTAAAACTGTCTTTAAGGATTTGTAATCTTAGACCCTATATACAGTCTCTGGGAGTTGGAATCAACTCCATTGTCTCCAGATTAAGATGGACTAGAAAATTAAGCCAGGCAATGAAAATACTTTAAAATTGGGTTGGGAGGTAGGAATAATCAAAGCATGCATAAACACATACTGGTGACTCAGTAACAAAAATCTTCCTTTCTGGGTGGAGATCAATATTTTATTTCTGGTTAATCAATACATCCTATGCATAGTCACCACCCATTAGTCAGTGGACACTTGCATGTTGCTCAAATGCTGGTCACACCAAGAGACTGGACAGGAATGTTGGCATTTTAATACAAGAATCCGTCAGTGAAATTCAATAGATTCCAACAATCATTTCTGCAGTGGACCATTGTGATGGTGCTGACCGCGCTTTTATTCCATCATGCACAGGATTTCCACGAATGGGGCCCAATTAATATGTGTACATTTCAAACTGTTCCTAAACAAATGGAATAAAATTATAGTGATTTTTTATGGTCTATACAATTTTGTGAACATTTGGATGCCATTCTGGTCTTGTGTTGATAATCTTCATCCAAGTGATTTTTCTTTGTTTTGTTAAAACTTAAAAGAGGAATCTGTGTACAGTAACATATTTTGAATATATTTGAATGTACCCAGGGGAAATTTAAGTGAAGGTAATGTGGTGTGTGTGCGGGTGTGTATGGGTGTGTGTTTGTTATTAGGTTCCTTCAAGTCCATTCTGACTCACACTCTACACTGATCATCCCTATGTACAACGGAATAAGGCACTACTAAGTCTTGTGCCAGCCTCGCGATTATTCTTATTCTTCTTGAGGTCACGATTGTAGCCACAGTGACCATGCATATCAGTAAGGGTCTTCCTACTTTCATTGACCATCTATCTGCTCTACCATGTATGATGTCTTCCCTGCTCCCATGTGCAAATAATGTGAGAGGGAGTCTTAACTTTCCACCCATCTAAGACGTGTTTTAACTGTACTTCTTCTAAGACAGGTTCACTTATGCTTTGGGAGAGTCTCTGGTACTTTCAATAAGCCTTGCCAACACAATATTTCTAGTCCATCTGTTGTTTCTTGTGTCTTCCTTATTCATAATCCAGCTTTCATATGGACACCTTAGTCCTCAAAATGATGTTTTTACTCTTCATCGCTTTCAATATAACCTTTGAAGTATTTATGCCCACGTGATACGTTGCTGGATTTCCTGACGTCAGTACCATGAGGAATGACTGCAGCTTCAAGTAAAATGGAACCCTGGACAACTTTAATCTGCTGTCCATTTATCATGAGGTTATATATTAGTGAGGATTTTGGTTTCATTTACATAATTGAGTTGTGAATCATTTTGAAAAATGTAATCTGTGCTCTTCATCAGTAAATGGTTTAAAGCCTCTTGACGTTTAACAAGCAAGGATGTACAATATACATACAGTAGGCTATTCATGAGCACCTTCCTTCAGTGTTGATGCCTTGTTCGTCTTCTGCAACTTCTTGGATGAAATCCATAGCATAGCACAGCGATGAAATAAGTATGTTCAAAGGATACAACCTTGACCCGCCCCCCAAACCCCATTTCCGATTTGAAACCATGTATATCCCCTTGTTCTGTTCAAATGACTGCCTCTTGGAAGCTTTTATCCTTCTTCCTAAATAGAAATAGTGTTGGTCCCAAAGATAGTAGCATTTCAGCCCATTTTTCTCATCTATTTTCCTTTGCAATAGATTGCCCTTGGAATACAATTCAGTTGAATATTGAGTGACAGAATATATTTTGAGATATCATTTGGCAACAGCACTTACTGGTTGTCACAATAATTAATCAATTAGTCAATCAAAAAACAAAGAGAATACTTTGCTGGGTCCTGTAACACATATTCAGTAAAGTGTCTGAGATAGTGTCAATAAAATTAACTGACATATTTTTCATTCTCTATGAGTTTCAACTCCATTCATGAACAACACCCGAACCAATTGGAAGCTCATGAAGCTACATGAAAAAGACAAGGCCTTGTGCTTCATAATGCTGATTATTTAAATAAATATTGTAATGATGTTGATTCATCTTTTTAATACATTCCACCAAAATCCATTAGAATCTTTTCAGGAGGATACTCATGAATATGAGAATAAATAATTTTAGTGTATATCACATATGGAGGAAAATTGCATTATTATAATTTTACTACACAGGAAGCATATGGTTCTATGGAAATACATAACAGAGCCACTTGACTGAAAATGAAAGTTAAAATATTTAGAAAATGCACCTCAAAGGGGCATTGGAATTTGTTTTTGCTAGGTGCCACCAGTCGGCTCCGACACTTAATTTCATTAAGTTGAACATAATAAAGTAATGTCTCGTCCTATACCATTCCCACTCTGCCTATGTTCGAGCCCGTTGTTGCAGCACTGGGTCAATCTGTTCCATAATAGGTATTCCTATCTTCTGCTGATGTTGTACTTCACCAACTATGACGTCCTTTTTCTGGGACTGGCTCTTCTGATAACATGCCCAATGTCCAGATAAAATCTCAACACCTTCCTCTCAATGAACATTCTGACCTTCCTTCTTTAAAGGTAGATTGATATGTTCTTCTGGAAGTCCATTTTTTTCATTAAAAGACCATTTTATTGAGGGATTTTGCAGCTCTTATAACAATCCATATATCAATTATATCAAGCATATTTGTATATATTTTACCAGTATTATTTTCTAGATATTTACTTTCTATTGAGCCCTTGGTATAAGCTCCTCATTTTTCTCTCCCCTCTACCCTGTGGCCTCTTGATAAATTATTTTTATTTTCATACCTTAACTGACCACTGTCTCCTTTCCCCACAGTTTCTGTTGTTCATTTCCCAGGAGAGGGGGTAGAGGATGGTGGCTATGTGTAGACCATTGCAGTTGATTCTGCCTTCTTCCCCTCCTCTCCCAACCTTCTCCCCTGCCCTTCTGGTATCGATACTCCCATTCTTATTACTGGATTCCATGTGCCATTAGCACTTTTCTCTTATTTGTACCTGTGCACATGCTTCAGTCTAGCCCACAATGAAAGACAGTACTGGGGTCATGATAGTAGGGAGCAACGAAGCCTCAAGGAACCAGGAGTAGTGTGTTTCATCAGTGCTTTACTGCACCCTGAGTGACTCATCCCTTCCCTGTGACTTCTCTGTGAGGGGATGTCCCATTGTGAACAGATAGGCTTTGGGTCTCTGCTCTGATGACCCTCATTCTCAGCAATATGGTTTTATGTTGATATTTTTTGTTTGCTTGCTTGTTTGTTTTGGGCTTCCAATGCCTGTTACCTGGTCCCAGTGCCACCTAATGATCTCATAGCTGTGTGCTTCCTCCATGTAGGCTTGTTGCTTCTCTGCTAGATGGTTGCTTTTTTAACTTCAAGTCTTTAAGACCCCAGATACTACTATATCTTTTGATAACCAGGCTCAATCCACTTCCTCCACTACACATGCTTATGCACCTGTTTTGTCTTCAGCTCTTGTGCCTGGAGGGTGAGCATCACAGAAAGCCAAGTTGTTAGAACAGAGAGTTCTTGAATTGAGGGAGGGCATGAGCAGAGGCCCGAAGTCCATCCACTACTTAAGTGTGTTACCATAAAATATATGTACATAAGCCAGTATCTCTATTTTATGAACAAATGTATTTACATATGGACACACCTATGCTTATACCTCTATCCATAGCTTTGCTTCCTAGATCATTCTTGTTTCCTTTTACCTTCCTCCTGTGCCACCATCACACACCGTACTTCCATCTCTTTGTAATTGCTTTCAGCTAGATTGCTGTTGCTCCAACACCTCTAGGATCTCTATATCCTCCTTGTTGTTCATTTTAATTCCCTAGATATTTCCCTGTCTATGGAGTTGTTTGCTCACTGAGCCCTCCCCCCACCTCCTTCTCCCCACTGTCCCAGAGGGACCATGGGTCCCATTGCTTTCACCTCAAGCTTGATGCTCATGCCTATTTTAAATAAGTAGGCAACCCAACAAAAACAGAGACAGAACAAAAAGAAAACAAAAGGGTGTTAGCTCTCGCTAACTTGTTATTTTAAAGGATATTAGTAGACAGATTTCTGCAGGCTTACATTCAAAGTTACACAGAGGACAAGTCTGTATTTGAAAGCATTTTTACATAGAAAAAAAATTATTTCCCCCCTTTTCAAAACGCAGCTGCATGGCTGGTGAGCTTGGGGGTGACAGCTGAGCTATGGAAGTGGTGGTGTGGGCAGACAAGTGGGGTGGTATCCACCGTGGCCGTGGTGGAGGTGATCTACTCCTGGCTAAAGACATTGTGGGCAGGCATGAGGGTAGGAAAGAGTTCCCAGCTGCATTTGTCAGCTTAGCTGCACTATCACTGCTCAGAGCACAGAGGCCAAGGAAGTAGCTCGTCATTTGGGTTAGCAAACTGTGCCTACAAGCACCTCTGCTGGGCGGCTGGCCAATTTGGGGTGTGACGGCCATGGCAGGTGGACAACGGTGGTGGTAGTTTCATTGGAACTGGGCGTGGTCTATTCCTGGCCAGGGGCACTGTAGACAGTTAGGCGAGTGGGAAAGAGGCCTAATGTGCAGCTCCGCCACTTGGAGCACTGAGGGCAGGGAGCTCTGGGCAGAGCAAAAAAAAGAGAGGGAATGTTGGTCTTGGGGGAGGTAACCTCCAATGGGCAGCAGCAGGACCTTGTGCCCTTGGGGCATCAAAGTAGGCTATAAGAGCCTATGCAGAGCACTTGTCATGCTCAGGGAGCTGTGACCAGGGCAGGGCGGCAGGAGATAACGGTCGCAGTGGGGAACCGCAGCTGCGTAGTTGGCGGCAGGCCCCTTAAGTTCCTACAGCAGGCCCGAGACCCTGGACCCTGGACCCTGGAGCAAGTGCCAGAGATAGGGTGAAAGTCACCTCCTTGTTCAGGGAAGTCTCTGGGCTGTGCGGCAATTAACCAACAGCATTGGAACCCCTACTGTCCCCACTCACTGATTTCCACAGAGCTCCCAGCATGAGGAGCTCTCTACATGGTTGGCATCTTGCCGCTCTCCCCCCCCCCCCCCCACTTTGGCAATCCATTGTACTATTAGTTATTCGTGCATGCCACATTTGAAAGTCATCAGTTTGTCTAAGGTCTTCCTTATTCATTATTTAGCTTTCACATGTATATAAGCCAATTTTAAAAAGACCACAAATTATTCCATGAATATTTTAATCCTCAAACTGGCATCTTGACTCTTTTACACTTTAAAGAATTTCATTTTGTTTGGGTTTTTTATCTGCTTTAACCAGTGAAATAGTCCCTTTGATTTCTTAACGACAGATTCCATGAATGCTGAATGTGGATCTAAGTAAACCCTTTGATAATTTTAATCTTTTTCCTCTTTATCATTATGTTGTCTATCGGTCTAGTTGTGAGGATTTTCTTTACAGACTTGTAAACCCCACTGAGAGCTGTGATATTTGCATTCTATCAAGTGTTTTGTGTTCTCTTGGGTTTCAGTAAGCAGGGATATATCATTTGTATATTGGAGATTAATGAGCCTTACTCCTCCACACCATTAAGTTCAACTCTACTTTGAGAAGCCAACTCTTCCACAGTCATATTTTGAGTGCCTTTTAACCTGACAGCTCATCTTCCGGCACTACATAAAAAATAGCCAACTACTATTCATAACGTTTTCAGTGGCTAACCTCTCAGATGTTGAGTGTCTATTTTTTATTCCCAGGCTATTCTTAGACTGGAAATTCAGAAGAAATTTGTTAATCTTGGGTAACCCTGCTAGTCTTTGAAATACAAGTGGCATAGCTTCCAACATTGCATCAACATGCAAGCCATCATGGTAAGGCAAACTCTCAGATTAGTAGCAGTATTCAGGGAGAACATTCAAAATATTTCAAATAAAATTGCAAAGAAACCCTGAGGAATATATACATTGGGTTCTATACAGGTTATTTTATTTTATTTTGTCAAATTGGCAATACTGTGCCAGTTTGGGGCAAATGCAAATTTAGATATTATTCTGTCAAATTCTGTAGATGTGATTGACATTCATTGTAATTTTCTTTAAGTAACAGAGATTAATTTTGGTGATACAGTATGACCTTTCCATTTACTAAAGGACTCGGGCATAAGAAAAAATTGTGAGGATGGCACAGGGCCAAGCAGGGTTTCATTCTGCTGTCCCTGGTGTGTGGTGCGTCAGAACTGACTCCATATAACCTAACCATAATAACAAAGCATTTATGAGGAAAGAACTAAGACTGACCTTATGCTAACGCATTCCTACATACCTGTGATTACTGATTCTAGTCTGAATATGATTTTCATTTCTCAATAGTCAATATTTTCTCTTAACATGTTACCAAGATAAATGATGACTTGGTTTACTTACCCAAACCATCGTCACTATTTTCAATATAGAAATATAATTTTATCACTTTAATTTTAATTCCCAGCTGACAATAAATGAGACTTTCACACATATCAAAACTATTTGGATATTATTATTACTGCATATTTTCTTTCATCTATCCTTCCTAATTCCTGACAATTTTTGTTCTACCTTTTACATTTTCAAAATGAAAATATTTACCTTCTTTCAAAAATAGAATTAAGCATTTGATGCTTCACCTATAGAATAATTTAAAATGCTAAAATATATTAATAGCATTTACATTATTACAGCTATGTAATTATGACTCAAGTGTTTTGCTCTGAATGTATTAGCCTTTCTAAATTTCTAATGCCATAATCCCTTCTCTATTCAAATGGGAATGTTCAAATGGATTTTCTACACTCCACTAATTGCTCAAAATCATGCCAACATAATTAGCTTCATATTTGGTTCATGCTTTTCTTGCATTGTTCAACTTAATTTTATTTTGATATGATGTGTTTGAATTATGGTAATAGCTACAACTAGTGAATATACCATGAATTTATAGAAAAATGAACAAATTTGTCTTGGAAGAAATACAAGAAGAATTCCCTTTAGAATCAAAGATTGTTAGTCTTCACCTCATGTTATCAGAAGATTCAGCTTCCTAAAAAAATGTTATCATGTTTTTTAAAATAGAAAATTCTCAGAACAGAATTATCAGAACAAACTGGATTTACACAGTGGGTACAATGCAGTCTCTATCACAGCAAAGATCAGGAGGAAGATACAGAACCTTAGTGTGTGGCCTTCCGTTGCATGCAGGGGCACTGGGGACTGTCGTAGAATGGACACCCTGTGACTACAAGTTTGAAGTAATTTTAGGCTAAAGGGAAATGTTTGAAACAGCTTCAGAGAATTCGCAGTTACCATTCTTTCATGTCACCTTCTTTCATGTCACCAACTTATATAACCACTGTCCAATGACCAAAGTCAAGAAATCGATACCATAGTGTTAATTAGATACTAAAGTTTATGCACCAGCATCCTTTTATGTCCTAGGTTCCAATCCAGGGTTCCATATTACATTTAATTTCATGCCACCTTAATATGTGATCATGGAAGCAGCAGTCAAGTATCAAAGAACAGTATGCATTCCATAAACCTGCTTCCCAAAGTCTCTTTAAAGTGTTGAAGGGGAAATATGTCACCTTAGGAACTATGGTGTGCCTTACCGAAGCGATAGTATGTCTAATCATTTCATGTGAAAGTTGGATATTAAATAAAGATGAAGATGATGACTGTGTTAGTCCGGGTAGACTAGAGAAACGAAACCAGGAGAAAGATGTTTATATACAAGAGCAATCTAATATTGAGAAAACATCCCTGCCCAGTCCAGATCAAGTTCATAAGTCCAACATTAGCCCATATGTCTGATAACAAGGATCAAGTCCTCTTCAGATTCATGAAATCCGTGCAAGGATGCTGAACACAGGAAGATTGCAGGCCAGTGAGTCAGAAGTCTTGTGAATCTAGTGGTGTAAGCATCTCAGCACTATCAGGGGTCTCTATGTGGCTTCTTTGTCTTCAGAGGTCTGGTTGCATCACTGTAGGTCCATGTGGCTTCTCTAGCTCCCAGAGCATAGCACCATGTGTCTTGTCAGGAGAGTGTCTCCTAGGGAGTGAGCAGAGAGAGAAGTGTCTCCTACTTCCAAGGAGGAAAATCCAGGAATTCCCAGAATTCTCAGGAGTAGGTCATTCCCACCCAGAAGCCTCATTGGCTATTATTCGATTGACAGACTAGACTCCACCCCTTCACTCTCAATCCTCTCAAGTCCCAAATTGACACCAGATTATGTAGCTACCACAATGATGAATTGATGCATTTGAATCATGATACTTGTGAAGAATATAAAAAGTACTATGGACTGCCAAGAGAACAAATAAATCAATCTTGGAAGAAGTACAGACAAATGTTCCTTAGAAGGAACAATGGTGATACTTCATCTCAAATACTTTGGACTTGTTATCAGAAGGGAATTGTCCCAGATAAAGGACCCCTACTTGACAGAGTAGGCCAGAGAAAAAGAGGAAGATCTCAAGGAGATGGGTTGGCACAGAGGCTCCAAAAATGGGTTCAAACATAACCAATCAGATGATGACCCAGGACCAGGCAGTGTTTCCTTCTGGTACACATTGGTTGCTAAGAGTCAAAACTGACTTTTGTACTTATGCATCAAAGCGTTTAATAGAAGGGCTGTGAAGAAGAGGAAGGCCCTCATAGAAATGGACTGACATGAAGGCTCCAACAGTGAACTCAAGCTTGGAATGAGTGTGAGGATGGTGCCGGGCTGACCAGGACTTTGTTCTGTTGTGCATAAGGCTGATATAGGTCAGCATTGACTCGATGACACCTTAGAACAACAAGGAACTATTTCTGTGGATGGCAAGAGATAAAAAGAGTCAGTCATGGGAAGAACTGGAAGTTCAGGAGCACATCCCACGGAGTGAGCAAACATGAAATCCTTTAGGCCTGAGAAAACTTAGCAGGATCAATCCCCAATAAAACTGCTTCGATGTAGAGTTATTGAAATAATTGCCAAGTGTTGGGTATATGAAAATGTGACTACGCAACAGAATATGAGTGGAAGCGTGACAGGCCAGAATCAGGCTACACAAGGCTATGTGGGGCATGGTAAGGAATTTAGATTTTGATGAGTGCAAGCTTAGGGAGACATATTTAGGGTTGCATTAATGATAACTCTTGTCGCTCTTTAGAGAATGGGCAGCAGAGGTGTAAGAGGGGAACCAGAGGGACTGCTTTCCTTGTTCCTATTGCATTTAAACTGCAGCTTGTGCACAGCACTATCAAGATATCGCTCAGAAAAGCACATCTCCGTACTCTCTTAGGGGTTTCTCACTTTAGGGTGTCTAGTTTTAGCAAAATCCACAGAATATGAACATTTCCATATTTCATGGCACACAGCAGGAGAATCCCCTGAGCAGGGAAGTACTGGAGTTTTGCCAGACTTCCAGCAGAAGAGCTCACTGAAAAATCTCTAGGTTTGGATCTGTGTCAGACAAATAGTTGTTTGTTAAGGTTACCATCCACCATTTTCTTGTCCACTGTCCTATTGTGGTTGTTTGTCACTGAGAAGCTGGAAGCTAGGGTCAATGGCATTTCACATATCAGCGGGCCATCCAATGTTATATATTTCAGCAGAGCTTTCAGATTAAGAATGGATTACCAAAACAGAATAAACTGTCCATTTATGAGGAATTCACCACTGAAAATGTTATGAATCATAGTGGACATTGACAGATACAGTGCCAGAAGATGAGCCCCTCAGGTCAGAAGACACTCAAAATATGATTGAGGAGGAGCTACCTTGTCAAAAAGAGTTGACCTTGTTGATCTGGATTGAATAAAGACTTCAGGACCTTCACATCCTGCTGGCGCCCAGTTCAAAGTAGGAAGCAGCTGAAAGCATCTCTTAAGAATTAGAATGTCTATGAAGCATGACTCTAGGAACATTGAAGCAATCCAAAAGTAAATGGAATGCATAAAGATCAATAGCCTAGCCATTAGTTAGTTGAAATCGACTGATCTGGGCCATTTTAAATCAGACAGCCATGTGTTTCACTCTGACTAGAATGACAATTTCAATAGGAATAGCACCACATTCATCCTCAAACAGAACATTTCAGGACCAATCTTGAAGCATAATGCTGTCTGTGATAGGATCATATCTATTCAAATACAATGAAATCTAGTCAATAAACCATTATTCAATTTTATTAAACTAGTGATGAAAATGTCACCAATATCTTCAGTGAGAAATTAATCAATCATGTAATCAAGATGCATAAATATTGCTGATTGGCATGCAGAAGTTGGAAACAAAGAGGAAGGAATAGTAGTTGGAAAAAAACCTTGCTGATAGAAACCAAGCTCGAGATTGCCTTATGGAATTTCATAAGGCCAAATCCTCCTTTATCACATTTAACTTCTTTTCAGGCACATGAAAAATTACATGACATATAGACTTCTCTATGTGGAATAAACAAAATTCAAATTGGCAAAATCTGTGAGAAGACACAAGGAAACGCTCAATATCAGTGTCTAAAACAAGGCCAAGGGCCAACTGCGGAACACTGTCAACTGTTCACATGTAAGTTCAAGTTGAAGGTTAAGAAAATTAAGGGTCCAGTAGAGATAAAATAAAAATTTAACTACATCCTAGCAGAATTTTGAGAGTATTTTATAAACAGATTAAACACATTGAGAATAATACCTTTATTAATTACTTTTAAATACTATATTTAATACATTATATTTCATATGCTATACACTACACAAAGTCTTTCAATGTAGAAACATTCCATCTAAGTTTTAAAATTTGCATGTTGTTTTTCTTTTCTTTTCTTATTTTTGTATATTGTTTTCCACTCTCTTTTGTAAAACTGAATTTTAAATCCAAACTTCTATGGTAATTCTAATAGAGATGGCAAAATCATAAGACTAAGATTTTAACAATAATCAGTTCAAATGTAAACAGTAACATATCGTGTAAAGGACTTTAAGAAAATGTGCTCTAGGTGCTTTTGCTACTAGAGAAAAACTTTGGGACATAAGAAGCAGCTGTCCTTCTACACTCTGGCCAGGAGTCACCGTGATAGCTCTGTTGACACAACTGCTTCTTTTACAAGCAGAGAGGACGTTTGTGCAGCTTGAGGACATCGTTGTCTCTCAGGTGACATTCACACCTGTCTGTTACCAATGCCATGTCTGACGGAAAAGAATTTAAAGGAAGCAATTACCTAACGAGTTGTGCCATTGTCTTTAGCTAGTTGGGATTGATACTTTTATAATAGTCTTATGTATTATTAATGTTTGCTTTTCTTGATATGAAATACACATATCAAGATAAATTTTTACAAATTGAATACCTCTGAAAAACCACCTATCAGATCGCAAATTGGTGCATTATTCCCTTATGATCCCACTGTGAGAAAGGTGATTGGGTCAGAGGGCAAGGCTTGAGTGCTCTGCATCTCACTGTAGGGTCTCTGGCTGGACCACTCACTCAGAGACCACGCAAACCCCGTTCTCTTGGATTAGTCAAATTCTTCAAAGAAAGAACTTCTAATGTCCTGTGTGGATAGTAAACTCCTAGATATCTACACACTCTGAGTACCCTGACTGACATAAATGGGTAGGAGTACCAGCCTCTTATGAATTGTTTATCTAATTCCAGCAAGTGCCATAAGGTAAATTTTCCTTCCAATATGCCTCGTAATGTTAAATCTGGAGTTATTTTGCGAACTCCAAGGAATAAACTTCCATTTTATTAATCCTCCTCTGAGTTAGAATGAGATAATCTCCCAACAAAAGAACAGGATAAATAAACTGAGATCCTAATTGAGTTTTAATTAGGGTTTCAAACAATCATCTTTATTTCAACACTTTGTTTTCTTCACTTTTCAAAATATCTGGCTCCCTGCTCTCTTCCCCACACTGAAATCTCTAGCTACCTTAAGACAGAGGTTCTCAACCTATGGGTCCTGACAGGTTGAATGACCCTTTCACAGTGGTCACCAGATTCACAACAGTAGTAAAATTATGAAGTAGCAACAAAAATAATTTCATGGTTGGCGATCACCACAACATGAGGAACTATATTACAGGTTCACAGCATTAGGAAGGTTGAGAACCACTGCCTTAGGAGATCAGGTGGTATAATTATCAGGTTTTTTTTCTATTAATGTAGGATTCTGTTTTCTGATATCTAATAAGATATCTATTTTCTATTATTTTCAAAGAGAAATTTGTTTTAAATTGTCTTTAGTTTTCAATTTATATGCTTTTCTATTTTGTTGTGGTAGTTTTTAAATTTTTAGATTTTTTGTTTTTCTGTTTTGCTTTGTTTTATTTTTGTGTATATTATTACCTTTGCATGTGTATCTAGATAAGATAGGCGGGATAAACAATCCAGAGGGGACAACAATGGCTGAAGTGGTTCCGGAGACACATGGGAGAGAAGGATGTGGGGAAAAGAACTAGGAGAGCTAACTAAGCCAGAGCCAAAGGACCAACAAGTGGTCTAAAATCTATGGTTGAGGAGGGCATAGGATGCCTGGTAGGGCTTGATCAAGTGCAATGTAGTCAAAAGGAATTAATGAAAGCTGAATGAATGGTGAACTTCAGAGTGGGACAAGAGGAAGGTGAAATGTAAGAGAGGAAAGATCTAGGAAGCAAAGGGCATTTATAGAGGTATAAATACAGGCATGTATATGTGTAAATTTATTTATATATAATGACAGGGAAATAGAGCTATGTACATATATTCATATGTTAAGTATTTATGTGTCAGACAGACATAGGACCTCTACTCAAATACTCCATAAACACAAGAATACATTGTTCTAATAACCCAGAATTCTGTAATAACTTCCTGATATGATCGCTGAAGACCAAATGGGTGCATAAGCAAATGTGGTGAAGATAGTTGATGGTGCCTGGCTGTCCAAAGATGTGTTGTCTTGGGTCTTAAAGGCTTGAAGATAAACAAACAGCAAACTAGCTGAGAAGCAACAAAGCCCACATGGAAGAAGCACACCGGCCTGTGTGATCTTGAGGTGTTGATGGGAACAGGCATTAGACATCAACGATTCAGAACAAAAAATCATATTTATGTGAATGAGGGTGAGGGCATAGTGGAGACCCAAAGACTTTCTGTAGATTCTTGGATATCCCCTCACAGAATGGTCACAAGGGAGACGTGAGTCAGTCAGTGTGCAGCATAGCACCAATGAAATAAACAACTTTCCTCTAGTCCTTTCATGTTTTCTCCCCCCTCACCCCCACCAGTATCATGACCTCAATTCTACCTTACAAAGCTGGCTATACCAGAGCATGTACACTGGTACAGATAAGAGCTAGAAACACAGGGAATCCAGGACTGATAGACCCCTCAGGACCAATAATGCATAGAACAGTACCAGAAGGGGAAGGGGAAGGTGGGGTAGAAAGAAGGAACCAATCACAATGATCGACATACTGCACCCCCGCCCTTCCCAGGGGATCAACAACCTAAAAGTGGGTGAAGGGAGACAGCAGTCAGTGTAAGATATGAAAAAATAACAATTTATAAATTATTAAGGGTTCATGAGGGAGGGAGGGAGGGAAGAAAATGAGGAGCTAATACCAAGTCTCATGTAGAAAGAAAATGTTTTGAAAATGATGATGGCAAAGATGTACGAATGTGCTCGAAACAATAGATGGATGGATAGATTGTGATAAGAACTATAAGAACCCCCAATAAAATGTTTATTTAAAGAAAAAGAAATATGCATAGGCTGCTTTGGTGAATTAGGTAAAGACCACTGGCCTTGAGTAGATTTTGACTCTCAGTGACATTTTACAGGGTTTCCAAGACTGTTAATCTTAATGTGAACAAATAGTCTCATCTTTCTCCCAAGGAGCAGTTTATGAATTTGAACCACTAACCTAACAATTAGCAACCAAATGCCTAGCCCGCAGGACTATCTGGGCTCCACAGCCTCATCTTTATTCGACTTGGCTGGTGGGTTTGAACCACTGGTTTTTTAGTTAGCGACTTTACAGGCTCCTGAAAGCTTTTGCTCCTGACATTGTCTGTTTCCTCTGAACCCCGTTTAAAGAGAGATTGTCAATTTTGTTTATCTTTATTATCAAAGGCTTTCTACTTGTAACAATCCTTTCTTTATATTTAAGATCATGGCATCAAAAACTATATATGTAGGAGGCTTATTGATCTGCAGGTTTCTAATAAGTTGATGAACTGTGATGAACTGACTTATCTTTTAACTATTTAGTCATCTAACTGTCAACATATATATAGTCTCCTCCATGCTCCTGGACCTCTTCCAAATTTCCAGAGAAGAATCTGAATTTTCTACTTGAGCGTTGAAGTTATTATGTTTCTCAATATTCTAAAAACAGTGAAAGGTAAAGTGGCTTAGGGTCTCACCATTCAGCTGATATATTTTGTGTAAGTATTTTTTATATTTTAACCTAATTCTCAATCTTGCATAGTACATCAGTTTGTATGAATTAGGTAAGAACTTTGATATGATCCAATCTCTACATATTCAAACACCATATAGTCAAATCCCGTGTTCCCAGCTTAGAACTTCACCCTCTCTTCCTCTGTTACCTATATCTTAAAGAACTGAGCTTCTCACAAGTTCTAAAGGGTGAATTTTCCTAACTTTGCCTTATTATCTCCATTTATGTTGTACCTTTTTTCTAATTTCACTAATTATCATTCTATCATACGCTTTATGACTTCAAAGTATATTGAAGTCTTTATCGTTGTCTCTTCACTTTTCTTTACCATCATACCCTTTACTATAATATCGATAGAGTAAGTTTTGCCCAAATTTGTTGGCAGTTTGATTGCATGCATCATCCTGTTTTGTGTACTGGTTTTCATTAGCTTCTTAGTAGTTAACATAATAAGGTAGACATATAAAGAGTTTATAAAGCTTAAGAAAATGATTATTTAAGTGGCATTTATTGAACCACTGAATTTGGAACAAAAATACTATGTACACTATTTATGAGAAAGTATAGTAATACCTCTTAGTATTAACATGTCTTTCAGTATTAACACACCTTTAAATTTTAACAAACTGTGTTAGCCTGAGTTATCTAGTAAAATATAATGAGTGATGCCTATTTGGTTAGATATAGAGAAAAATTATACATATATATTTATACATAAAGATAGATTTATATCAAGTAAATGGCTCACGTAGTTGTAGAAGTAGGCAAGTCCAAGTCCAGTAAGTCTGGAGGCATTTCCTGATTCAAATCATCTCTGGGGCTGATAATTGTCAGGAAGACTATAGGATTTTGATTGTGGAGGGGGGAGAACCTCAGGTCAGCAAGTCAGGCTTGTGATTGGAGAGGCATTGAGTCCAAGCCAGGAGATTAGATGACAGGTTGCCAATGACTAACAGGATTGAGAGGCAATATGTCAGGTTTTTGGCTCAAGTCCAGAAAACTAGAAGCTGACAAGTCAGATGTGGGATCGAGACTCAGAAAAAGGGGAACAAGTTCCCCATAGCATCCACTAATATTAGAAGCAGACCAGCCGTTCAAGACAATTAATTTAACTGTGGTCTGAGTGAAGGCATTGCCTCCCACCCAAATCTTAGGCCATTATGGCTATGATTGTACTGTGTTAGATCAAGTCATGGGGAATTTTGTTGCAAAATCACTGGAAATCCTAACCCAGTCAAAATGACACAAAAACTTAACTATGAGCTTCTTAAACCTTAAACCTACCTTTCTTTCAGTAATACCTTTTTAGTAATAACACTTCTAAAAATAGCCATTTTGTCAAACTGGAATATCTTTCCCAGTTCTTATCTGCCTGTAACTTTTCTGTTTATACATTAAAATGTTAACCATTTAATATCTTCTACAAGGACTTCTCTGTTATGAATACCACTACATTATATTCTGTCCTACATTTATTACACTTATACTCAATACATTGATTTGCAACTATATACTTTTATGCTATTCAAGGAATAAATCAAATTTCATCTGCTTCTTGATAATTAGGAAATAATGTAACTGAAAAACATTCAGGGATCCACAAAATTTACTAAACTGAAAGTAACTCATTGTTTTTCTACATAGGAATAATAGGAATCCACAAAAATGAAAATATTACCGCTGCTAAAAGTTAATTGAAGCCACTTTAGCATGACCACAGAGTATGAAACATGGTTTTCTTCCCCCAGAGGCTTCTGTGGTTGGTTTTATTCAACAGAAAGAAAAGAGTAATTTTCTACTAAGGGGAGGAAGAAAAATGGGCAATAAATGGTACCCTCATAAAAGCTTGGAAACATAGACAAAATCAGAATTATCCCTTTATGTAATTTACTTTGTTACTTTTATTCTCTTCAATAGGCCACTTGAGTGATTGGCCACATTGAACAGGAGAGAAGGTTATCTAGCTAACATTTTTTCATATCTATATATATATGTATATATATATTACATATATATATACATATAAAATACCTCCCCAAGGTCAAATGTTGTACTGTATTTTGAACAAAGAAGGATTCATGATGTAATAGAAGTCAGAAAGAAATTTTCCCTCTATGGTTAGATGATTTCTTGTTTTCAAACTTGAAATGAAAACTTCTTTTCTAAACAGGAAAAAGCAAAACCTATCTATTGGAGAACATGCCTTTTGGTTTGGGAAAAAGGGGAAAAATCAAAAGATGAATGAAAAATGATTTGCTTTTCTGTCAACTTTCAAAGAGGTGATTTGTCTCCTGTCTGGTCCACAATGAAATTTATTTTGATTAATCTCTACCAGGAACAGGCCTATATGTAGTGTTCCTTTATTTTTTATCAGTTGTTTTCTTTGCATGTGAAATTAATGCAATCAAACATCATCAAGCTGGACTATGTAGCTAATTTCACCTGAGAAAGCCATGTTCCGTGGTGGGTGCTTAACTGGATGTGCTTCGTTACTACTGATAGGAGCAGTTACAGTCTTGCTGGTTGACTTTTAAACGTGGCCTGATGTGCCCAGGCATGTGTGATCATCTACATACTCTTCTAGACATATCACCAATTAGAAAAGAGCAATTGTTCTGAAGCAAGTTGGGAATGTCAATTGCTTGTCACCTGAATAGAGTGTGCTCTCTTTGCCAGCAAATAAGATGGAGGCCTGGAAAGATAGGCAAGGGTACAAGAGCCAGTGGTGTAGTTAGACAGTTAGCCTTTCTGCCTTAAGAGGATTACTCTTTGTTCCATGATTATAAAAACAATACAGGGTTATTTAGCTAATAGTGTTTGAAAATTATTGACTTCAATAGAACTGATGTTGGCAAAAGTACTGTGATAGAAAAACATGGAGCTTTCATTTTTAACTCATAGAGCATGCTTAATTTCTGCAGCATCATATATATAATTTATTCTAGAAAGATTTTATATTGAACTGAATGGTTCAAACATAAGCATCTGTCTTAAACATGCCCTGTTTTAACCTAACTTGTAACAGCAAGACTGTCTTGTCACTAGAGGGCAGCCATCAACTGTTACAGCCCATAAAGATCTTCCCGGGTCCAATTGCAGGGGTGGAGGGAATGACTTAGAATCAATCATCTGGTTTTGAGCTCTCATATTAGAAAGAGGATGCTAACATCCGTGTTTAAACAACTAGTCAGAAATACTTTGCTTAAAAGGTACAGCAAATGGGCATTTCAATACCGCTTGTGGAAATTGCATGTAAATTGTATCCCCGTTATCATAGAAAAGACTAACTTAATAAAAGAATATCTGAGTTTTTATGTCGGTGGAGAGGCCTCATCCACATATATATCTACCCTTGCTTTACTGTCGCTTCCAAAGACCTCTGTTCGAGGCCAAAAAAAGAAGAATTCACTGAAAACATTACTATAAAAAAATCTAAGACTGCTCACTTTTCCAAAATGTATCCAGCTTCAGAATGCACATGAAATGACTCGAAGTACAAGGAAATCAAAAGCAGATAAACTCTTTCTATCAACAGCTGTTACTAGCATTTGAAAAGCCCGGTAAATGTGGTGCACGTCAACCAACAAAGACAGAGAGACCCTGCCAAGACCGTCCCCATGGAAGAGCTTAAATCTCTTCGCTTCAGGGGATCTCTCTGCCCAGACCACGGGAATTAAAGATGCATGCCACTTAGTATTACACAGACAGTTTAGCCTCTGTCCTTTCCCTTTGTCTCACCCACTCACCCATCCACTGAACATATTTGCACTCTCTACTCAAACCAGCAGAGGTAAGTCATGAGCAGGCATTGTAGGGAATGACTCTTCTGTCTCTCCCAGATTAGCTATTTGCTGTTGGTGACCGACATCTCATCCGGTGACACTAAAGATTAATAGATAAAACTAGCAATAGAGACAGCATTCTTCTGTAGATATTTCATTTTCACTTGTTACTTTTTCCTATATTGAATCCCATAATCACTTTGAATTCTAGTGATCACCCAAAAAATTCAGTTGAAAAAAATATGGTGAGGTAAATAAGGCAAGCTGTAAAGTAAAACACACAAAAAAGAAAGAACTCGATATGCATGGCTTCCTCGTGGCTCCAAAGAGATGAGTTTTCATGGAACTGACGTGTCAATGAATGAAAGGTGAATGAATAAATTATTGAGGTCAATATCATATTCATATGAAGGTAGTATTTTGCGGGAATAAAAATGGCAGAAAACACACACGTAGTATCCTAATTTTTATAGGCATGTATACTTACATCATAGAAGCCTGATGGCATAGAGGATACACGTTGGACTGCTAACCACAAGGGCAGCAGTTCAAAACCACCAGCCTCTCTGTGGGAGGAAGATGAGGCTTCTACTCCAGGAAAGGGTTACAGTCTCCCAAGCCCACAAGAGCAGTTCTATGCTGCCCTGTCACATGGAATCAACACCCTTTCAAAGGCAGTGTGCTTCTGAGACAGATACTATTGTGCTTCATAACTTGCAGGCGCGATAGAGTAAGTATTCCATTCACTCAAGTAACGTGCATTACAAATAAAACTATATCATGGTCAGATCTGTATATTTAGCAAATATATTTGTAACCATTATTCTAATGAATTCAAATTAAATATCAGATATTCGTAGATTAAACAAATTCAGTGATTTTTCCATTATACATCTGTTGGGATTTGTTGCATTTTTCAGTTGCTTTTGAATTTGTCATCACGTTGTAAAATGTATCAAAGATATGAAAATAAGTTCAGAAAATTGTACAATGATCTTTACTTTTCAAAACCAAGATTCTTATTCAGAGCATGAACTTCTAAAGTAGGCAGAAAGATTTTTTTACTACATTTTTGTCCTCTTGCACTCATGTTACACATGTAAAAGCCCAAGAGCCAATAAAATCATTTGATTTCCTCACTAGTAAAAATGCAGTTTAAATGGAAAAGAGCACTTGATAGCATGTCAAAGATTAGACGTCTATTCTTGGGTGGGTTCTAATATGCAGAGTGACCTTACGTCACTGGCTCATGACCTCATTTCCCTGTCAATAAATAAAAAGGACTAGACTGGAAGATATTTTAAGGTTTATTCCTGTTCTCAAAGTTATACTTTTCATTAGCACCCATTTGATTCGATAGTCATTTGTATACTTCTCAAATCCCCCTCTTAGAACATTGTTATCATCCTTGAAAGGAGAGCTCCAATCATCTTCTCTTTCTCTCTTGCATATTACATACCGACACTAGCACATCGCAGGTGGGATGTAAGTACACGTCTGTAAGAGTGCTGTCATATGCAGGGGAAAAAGCTTTATTTCTCTGAGTCCCCTACTGTGAGCCATCAAAACAGCAAAGGAACTGATATATTGTGCTGACTGCCACTTCTGTTTCATAAATTTGAAATGAAAGATGAATAATAAAAAATGTGCAATTACTCAAGACATAGGAACTTAGAAAAATAATATGTATATTATTTTAAGTCATAAAATCACTATGTATGTATGAGAGAGAGAGAGAGAGAGAGAGAGAGAGAGAGAGAGAGAGAGAGAGAGAGAGAGAGAGAGAGAGAGGAGAGGATCCTGGTGGTACTCTGAGATCAATGCTGGGCTGCTAAACACAAGGTTAGTCAGCAAAACCAACCCTCCAACTACTCTGCAGGAGAAATCAATGACTTTATGTTCCCATAAAGATTTGTTGTTGGGAAATCTTATAAAGGCTTACTATGATTTGAAATTAACTCAATGACGTTGGATTAGTGGATTAATTAATAAATACTTTCTAAAAGTTCATGGATTGTAGTATTACAAAAGAATAGAACTTTTCTATCAACCATATATATGGTTAAAAACTTTTTTTTATTCTTTAAAAATTACCATTCAAGTGACTCCTACTTGTTGTTTTTGTTGCTTTAATTTCAATGTTCTGTTGGATCGCAATAAACTACACTCTACTCCCCAAATTTCCCATTATATACCTTCAATTTCATTTGGTATTTTTCTTTTAAAAAACACACAAAAACTTTGAAAAATATTTGTTTCCACCCACTAGCATCACCACAGAACAGTTAAGTGTTT
Organism: Tenrec ecaudatus; assembly: GCF_050624435.1. Taxonomy (NCBI): domain Eukaryota; kingdom Metazoa; phylum Chordata; class Mammalia; order Afrosoricida; family Tenrecidae; genus Tenrec; species Tenrec ecaudatus. The sequence continues at coordinate 110,160,860 of NC_134530.1, forward strand.
TACATTTGCATTCATAACAATTCAAACATTCTGAGGGTGTTGCATCTATCTACTTCTTTGTGTAGAGTCACATTGATGACCAAGGTAAGTTTGACTCATGTCATGGTATTTTCAATCCCTTCATGGAGGTGAAAGTTGGACAGTGACTAAGGAAGGCCATAGAAAAAGGGATGCATCTTAATTATGGCAGCAGGAAAGACTCTTAAAAGAACCATCCGCTGCCAGGGAATGTACAAATCTGTCTTACAAGGACTACCATCAGGATGCTCCTGGGAAGGGCGGATGGTGAGGCTTTGTAAAACTCTCCTAAGTTGGACATGTTCTCAGGGAGCCCAAGCTCCGGAAAAGGACATCATACTTGGTAAGGTCCGTGGAAAGATGAAAATCGCAAGGAGGTGGATTGACATGATGGTTGCAATAATGGGCCCCAAGCTAGCAAGCGCTGTGTGGCTGGTGCAGGGTCATGCATGTCTTACTCTGATGCACATAAAGTCACTGTGGGTCACAACTGACTCAACGACACCCAGCCACTCCTTTGCGTAAATGTTAGAGAAAAACATGTTTCATTAGCAGAAAATATGTATATATGGATGTGCTTTCTACCACTCCTCCTAAAGTCTATGTTTTGGACAAATTATGTTAAAATGTTTTGATATGGTACATCTTCTCTTGATTACAATATGTATTAAAAGATACCAGTGAATACAAAACATATAAAAATGATAAGGTTAAAATTTATTGACTCAGTATATCAGTCCAAGTAAGATTATTAGTTTATTATAGAATATATTCAAAATTAAACTGAATACATTTCAAAGTGAGAGGAAAGTAGATAAGAACAGGACAGATCTTAAATCTTAAATTGTTTCTGTTTTTCTTCCGTGACTTGAAGTATTTATGCAAGGGGCTGAGGTTTAGGCTTTTAGCTTTATCATTTCATGCATTTAAATCAGTAACAAAAGAGTCATTCATATAAGTGACCTCTGAAATCATAAATCTCTCTCTGAGAAGATGACCTTCCAAAGTAATTTTTCCCCCTGAAACTCTTTGTTACTCTGACCATAAGGTTTAAGAAACTGCTCGAGAGCTGACAACCAACCACAGTGGCCCATCTGTTGGAAGAGCCATCCCAACTCTATTCCTTTGTGGTGACATTCTTTCCCCTGACACTGTCAAGTCCCACAGCAGTCGCACATGGAGTTAAGGGACTGTCCCTCTTCTGCCCTCCTTTGATGTGGTTGGCTAGCTTGTCGGAGAGTAAGTTTCGCTTCCTTGGGGATAAGCACCTGATATGATCCTGCTGGGTCCTGTCTCAAAGGAGAGAACAAATCTGCATAGTCTCACATCCTCTGAACCAGAAGTTAAATGCTAAAGTGACCTGGCACATGGAGACACGGCATCCCTGACTTTTAAGCTGCTGGCCCTGCAGAGGACTGCTGAGATGCTGGACGTGTCACAGATAGGCTCAGTGGGCATTGGAATTTTTAATGATTTATAGAACTTTGCTCAGTACTGTAAACTGATTTTTTTCATTACAGGACATTTCTTGAAATGATTACAAGATGGAATTTCTGCTAATGGTTTTATAGAAACATTTGCATGGAGATCATTACTGTAAAGGTTTGCAATGTTCATAGGTGTTCATGTGCATTCTGGTCACTACGAATCTTAAGGCTCGATCATCATGATACCTACAGATGTCATTATCTCCATCAGCATCATGATTATAGGTAACATCTATCCACCATTTATCTGGTGTCATAGTGCTAAGAACTTAGGATTTCTTTTCTTATGCAACTCTCACTATAATCCTATATCATTTAACCTAATTATCATCCTCAATCATTACAATTCTTTTCTATTTTATTGGTGAAATATGATTATGCTTAGATAAGTTAAGCTCTAGTTTAAGTCACATAGCTTATTACCGAGAAAGCACAATTCCAAGCCATTGCTGATTTCGGAATCTGTTATCCAAAGTATCATGCTATAGCATCCTGGGTATTTGCTGAGCTTTTACTAGGTGTGCATCAGAGACAGGGAGAACGTGGAAGGAATGAATAAGGGAAGTGATTTCTTTACCCGAGCTATAAGCTTCAAAGACAGCTAGGGTCTTTAACAGCGTAGCATGCAGAGTTGTTTTTGTAAGAGGACCTGCAGTGCAGACGTTTACAAACATAAAAACAATTTCTGTCAAGTTGACTCCTAATTTCAGAGTTTTCAGAAGTAGACTGCCAGAACTTTCTTCGCATGCCTCTGGACAGACACAAACCTTCCACCTTTTCCTTGTCAACCCAGCGCATCAGATCTCTGGCACCCATGGCTTTCACCCTGTTTTCTTATGACGTTATTTACAAAAGATGCATCTTCCCGCTCTGGCCTCCGGTCCACCTGTGGAGGAGCAAGTCAGACCCAAAGGCCGCATGGAGGAAGCACGCTGAGTTTCTCCTGGCAACTACCCATTGGTTGTGAAACCAGGGTCACATAAAGGATGTGCTATCGATCAACAATGTTCTGGTGAGATGCTGTCTGTTCATGTCAGCTGAGAACGGTCCCATGAAGTTGAGCGGAGCTGTCTTCTGATGCTTCCCAGGCCGTGATCTCCTCTGGGAGCGCATCGCCAAGTCTTTCTCCCTTGGAGCCAGCTGGTGGGTTCCAAACAACATCTTTTCAGCCACCAACACGCCACTGAACAGTTAGCACTCTTACATATCAGAGAATTATTGTTCCTATCAACTTAAATGAAATCTGGTCAATTTAAAGCGTACCTGAACACACCATAAATTTCCCATCAACATCAGTTATTGTGTTTTCCCTTTCATAAGCCCTGCATGTACAGATACAAAGACATACAATCAAACTTAACTTACAATGTGGGATTGCCTAACCGCAAAAATCAATGATAAAGACTTCTGGCTTTGCTAGAAAAGAGAACAATGCAGCTCCTCCCAAAATATCAATGTTGCTGTTGCTGTTTTGTTTTTCTATTCCAAGAAACTCTTACATGCTAAATGTATTTCATGTATTGAATTGATGCTGTCTTCTTTTCATTTCTATTCATTAATTTAGAGCTTCATGGGCTACATTAATTTTCTCATTAAAATAGATTTTCAAACATCAAAAAACCTTTGAATTATTTTTATTTATCTTCCTTATTTGGAAAGAACGTATCATTTATTTTAATCATTTCTCCTAAAAGATAGAGTTGAAATTCATCCTATTATTAATCATTCTTAGTAGATGTTTCTGTTTGAGAAGGCCTATCCTAAAAGATAATATGAATGTTGAAAGATATATCCCAGGTGAAGTCCGATTTTCAAAGAGTAATGACATTTTGACTGTTTATATTTAGACAGTAAAGCCAATATAATCTAAGAATTTATTAAATTTATACAGCTAAATGACTTGTTGGTACCTTGGAGGAGATTGATCCTGCTGAGATTATTGAGCATGTTTCCATAAACTGCTTGTGAAAAGAATTTTTGAAACTGCTGCATACCCTTAATTAATTATAAAACTTTCTTGGACATAAACTAACATGATAACTCTTATCATAAGAACCAGCACAAAAAGAAAGAACCAGCAGCAAGCTGGTACTTATGATGTAGAAGTCAAATATTCTCCTATTCTCTAACTTCCCTCAGCTATTTCTGATACGAGCTGTCCCCCTACAACACTATTATTCTTTATTGAGTGTGACAATTCATAAGAATGCTCACAGAGAAATCACGGAAGCAATGTAAGTGAAATAAACACATTAGTAACAGAAAAGGATATAAACAGTACAAAGGATATTCAAAGAGCAAGGTCCAGGAGGAGACTAATTAATGAGTCTCAATGTCTCAAAGAGGACCCACTTCCACTTCCTGAAAAACCAATGTTCAGTTTCACACATTCGAAAACTCAGTGATGTCACTTGAGGTTTGTCTACTGGTTACTCTTCTTACCTCTTAGGTGGGGTTCTGTTTTTCCACTCTTCTGGGTCTGCCTCTGCTATTGTCTCTGCTCCTTTGGGGACCAGAAGCTGCTGCTTTGGTAGTGGTCAGGAGGGACATAGAACAGAGTGTCACTGTACCCAAAGAATGTGCTCTTTTCCTGATTTTATACTGTCAGGGAGCTGCAGCTGAGATGCTGTTCTCTACGTCATTCATAGGGTAGCCCTTGTATTTCCTAGTTAATGCTTAGACTAGGTGGGGCACCCAGCCATTTCTTTTAAAGGTCAACTATAAAGTAAGCTGTAAACTGAACAATCACTTCATTCACTTGTTTGTGTTCTATACGTGATACTCAATAAAAATGAGTCAATTGAAACTACTAAACATGTTTCAAATGACTACTTATCAATATGCTTTTATGTTGCTATTTATCAAAATATTAATTTTCTTTTCATTAACTACTTATTAAATGTAGTGTACGTTTTTAAATACAAAACTAAAAAATATGAGGCCAGAGCACAAATGTAGAGATGCTTCACTAGTTGTATATCCATTCTGAATCAACAGTGTTTGATTGGCCTGATTACATCAGGCCTTGTTCTTTCTTTCCAAGTAAGAAAGTGTGAAATGCACGTATCTTTTACACAGCAAGTGAATTTCTTGGAATTCGCCTCGCAAAATGAAAATGTAAGTGTTTAAATATATAAGAATGCTCATTTTAGCAGTTTTTATACAATGAAGCTGCATATTTTGTGGTGCTTAGGAATTAAAGTTGGGAAAACACATTCTGAAAATTCTTACACACGATGATCATAGATTTTTAGGAACTGAGGTTGAGGAAGAGACCTAATTTAAATATCTTGTGGCATGCTCATTTCTTAGCACAAGTTCATTCAAAAATGATATCCTGTAGAAAAGACCAAATACTTGAATTATATCTTCTCCTGGCTCTTTACTATTTCACATAAGAAATATGGTACATTCATTGCTAAGAATGTTATGCTACTTTTTAAAAGGATAAGATAGAGTCATATGTACATCTTTAAATAAATATATGCATGTGATAATCAAATATGTACATATATAATTGATTATCTCCAGTTGCATAAATAAGGTGAGGAGAGAGAAAAACAAGACTATTTATTATTAATTTATACGCAATGATGCTATGTAATATTTAACATTTTCTAATGACAGCTTAAAATGCTATTTTATAGCATACTAACCATAATAACTAAAATTATAAGCATGAATGATATTAACAATCTCTTGTCTCCTATGATTTCCAAATATTTATGGAACTATCTGATTGTGTAACAACAATTACATTAACTCAACAAACGTGCCAATTGTTCAGTCAGTGGGAGTTCAATATAGATATATCTTTTTTTAAATCATTTTATTAGGGGCTCATACAACTCATCACAATCCACACATACATCAATGTGTAAAACACATTTGTACATTCATTAGATATATCTTATTCAATCACTTTTAGGAACATGCTGTCTAGTCAGAAATAGAGTAATGTACAGATTTTATTTCCTTGAGACTTAGAGAAAACTGCAAAGGAGAGTCTTATAAGTGGATCAGAGGAGCTGGAAAATGTATTTTAGACAGAGAAGGCCGTATGCTACATAGCAAGGACTCACATGCGAGCGAGCCTGACTTAGTGAGCACTGGTGAATTGGCTGGGCCTATGAGAGAGAAAGGAGTAAGAGATGAATTTGGTGTGAGAACCTGGTGCTACAGAGAGAAGCTCCACATGTTGCATTCCAAGAGTATGTGGCCGAAACGGAAGAAGCACAACAAATGTTTTAGAAGAGAAGAACGTGACTGTGTAAGTGGTTTGTTTGGCTCCCTTGTATCTTTTTCCTTCTTCTTAAAACTTTAGGTGCAGGACTGAGGATTGGTCTTAATCAAAGGAAGGTAGACTGGGTACAGTCCAGGGAGCAGGCCTGACCTACAAGGTGGCAGTAGCGATAGGGAAGAGGCTGCAAATTCATGAGCTGAGTCAGAGCCCCACTACAAATGATTCCGGTCCTTGGGGATGTAATCAATCTGCGCCTGGTAATCTGAACTCATTTGAGTAGCTAAGTGCTCTCTTACTATCTTTTCACTTATCTGGGGATTCGATTCCCTTGTTTGTCCTAGCCCGTTCAGTTTGAAGATCATTTTTTTCCTGATTGAGAAAACAGAAGCAAAATATGAGTGTGGTCCTTCCAAGGTCATCTGCTAATATGACACCATCTGGTCCAGGAAGCAGGTCCATCCCTTGCTCAGTATTTCAGAGAAATTATATGTAAATGATCTTGAGTGCTCTCCAAAGACTCAGATCACCCTGTGGTTTAGCTTCTTGATACTATTTTAGCAGGGGCCTGCCCTCATTCAATTTTGCCCTTGGTGGTATGCCTTTCTTGCCTCCATTCCCACCATGATTCCAGAAATGATAAACATATATTTATGGTGTGTGAACTTCTAGGACAAATTTTTTTTCATTTCTCTTAGTGTATGAGACTCTTAAATATATAGGAAGACAGGTCCAAAGGCATTGCTATTAGGCTTCTGTTCATAAATGGGTCAGTGGGTGGGTGAAGACCAGCTAGCTCAGTGGTCTCTTCAGGCTTGGAAGCGTCTGCCATTCTGTCTCATAGCCCCATCATCTACACGGTTTTCCGAGCTCCATAGTCTCTGCCCAAACCTCTGGAACTTCGGGTCTCCACCTCTGCTCCTACAGACAGAGTTCTGGCATACACACTTCTGAGAGTCCTGCGCTTTTTCTTTTCTCCTACTTCAAAGATGGCTCGTTCCGATAGCCAGGAGACTGGTAGCAAAACCAATCCCCTCTATCAGGGTTACACACATCCCATGTTCACCGTTCCTCCAGGGACGTGGGCCAAGCAGCCATGTTTAGAAACGCATTCCTCCAGGACTGTGGTGGTGCTGCGGGCTAAGAAGTGGGCTGCTTGACTATACGGATGGCAGTTCAAACTCACCACCTATGTTGAGGGAGAAAGATGAGGCTCCTGTAGAGAATTGCAGTCTCAGACACCTTCAATAGCGGTGTTCTTATCAGTGTATTTCTCTTTGCCTCTAAGTGAAAATAAGTTCAAATATATTACTGATCTATTAGGAAGGAGCCTCAAAGATCTCCTAGTGCATCCAGATTCCTTCATATACTGAAAGAAGACTGATAGGTAAAGGACCAGCTTTTCCAATCAATGAGAGGCTGTGAACACATATGGGAATGTCAGAGTTGCGCCCTTATGGCTGCCACAGCTATTACTTACCTGTGACCTATGAGGAGTGGAGAATGGAAAATACAGCTGGAATCTGAACTTGAAACACCATGAGGGAAGGCTGCATATTTCCAAGAACCTTATTCCTTTCTATAAGTGTTTTTTCCCTTTAATTTCACACACATTGAGAAGTGTGACAGGCTAACTTGCATTCGCAATCCAGCCTGGTACTTTCTATGTATTTATTCATCGATTTGTTCATTTATTATTTTTTATTCTTAATGTGTCCATTTTATGTGGAGCGAATGAGGTACATGAGCGTTACCACTCAGATTCCGATTTTACTCTTTGAGTTCTTGTAGGACTAATTTGCAGTCAGGATATTGAACTTCAACTTATCTGACATTCCTTACTTTTTATGTTTGTGAAACACAAGTAGGCAAAGTAAATTAATATGACATCTATTTTGTAGGCTTCTTTGACTTTAAAAATGGTCATCAGCACAGACATAACATTAATAGTCATTGCAGATGCTAGTGAAACTTTGTGTCTATAACTGATTGAAAGATCGATAATTTTAAGATCAAATACTAACAGCATGTAGTGAATGTACGTGTGTTATTTTAATTGGTGCCGCTCTGTTTTATACGTATGCCTACAGCTAGATCCTGTTTTCTGTCTGTAGACAGTGATACCTGCTGAGCACTCTTGAGAAAATGAGAGGAGGAAATGGAGAATCAATTTAAGAATAAAAGCTTTAGTTGACAAAGCTTTGCAGTAGATCAATTGAATCTAGTTAGAGGAAATATCTTTAGTATGTGAGATGAGATTATATAATCACTGTAAATGCTTCTAAGTTTTCATGTCTTGATCATTACGAATTGTAGTATTTGGAGAAAATGTTCAAAAGTATGCAAAAGAATTCTCTTTGAACATTTAAGTGACTCTGCTGTCCCTAATAAACGTCATAAAGCAGCAATTCAAAGATAATCTAAATCCAACATACCTCACACATTTATTCAGAATGCATCCACTGAATAATGAACTTCTCACTGCCGTCATTGGAAATGCAAGCGTACAGTTTCAAGGTGGGCATTATTGTTTGCTCTTCCATATTTACTATTTAAATGGGTCACAATGATCTCATAGTTATTGTTTTGCCATTTGTTTATGTAAACAAACGTCAAATATAGGACATGTAGAGCTCATGTAAAGCAAGAGCACATGTAATAGGTTGGTCAAAATATCTGATAGTTATTTAATCAGATTTCCCTAAACGTTCAAGCCATAGTAATCGTGTTTAGACACTGTCGAGCTGGTTCAGACCCACAGTGACCCGATGTGCAACAGACTGAAGCTCCACCGGTGTCAGCCTCATGTCTTTCTGATGTTTGAGTCCGTACATAATTAGCTGTTTAAACTATCTTAACATACCTTTGTTTATTAAAAACAAACAAACAGGAATGAATAGTTTCTTAACTGGCTCTGTTCACAAAGGAAAATATGCCAGCAATTTTGTTCTATGAAATGTAGAAGTAAATTATTTAGAAACTAATTTAAAGCCTGCAATGAGTTTAAAACATAAACATAATAAGAGCCATATTGGTCACTCAACTTTGACCTGAATATTCTGCAGGCTGAGCTTGGTGCTTTAGAACTTGGACTATTTGAAGTATATCACCATCATTTTTAGGTTAATTCAAAGCAATGCATATTAGGTATATTTTGGGATTCTAGACCACATTTTGTTAGATTCATAAATCTAACAGCATACATATATATTCTAATTAATAAACCCAGTGACACTTAAAATTGGATATTCTGAATACACCCAAGTAGATTTTAGTTCAAAATTAAATTATATTGTAATATAAATATCCTCACAGCAAGTCCTTATTAAAATACCATTTATTGGCCCCATAAATATAGAATATATACCCTCTCATGAAATACACATGCATCTATATTTAAAGCAAAATATTGTATATCACATAGCATATAGTAGCAACTGCAGTTGATATGTAAGTGTGATGGTTCTTGTGGTATTTGCTGTTCTCTCACAGACCCTCGTTTAGGTTATTTCTAGATAGCATAATATCTTTACATAGTAGATCACTATTGTTAGTAGAGAAGAATTTAATGTTTGAAATTATCAGTTTAAATATATTTTTCCATCACATTCCCACCGAAAACATAGCCCAGAATAGCTAGATTTTTAAAATTAAATTTATGATATATTTTAGTTAACCAGATATCCTATAAACGTTATTGAGCTCATATTAATGCAGTGAATAGAACTATTTGGCTGGAGCTACTGACACAGTTCCAGAGGTAGGATTAAGTTTATGGTGAGACCTAATATTCATGAAGGTTAGAAGCTTTCTGGACACTTTCTGGATTGTCATTCTTTAATGTTGACAGAGAAAATGAGTCCAAGACATGGATTAACATTCCCAAGATCGTGTAATTAATTAATAGGAATGGCAGATATTTAAAATTTTATTTTGTTTTCCTTCTAATAAACCACAATATCCTCCTTATCATAGCTACTAGGTTGGTAAAAATTACCTTTTACTCAGAAAAAAAAATTAGCAAGATTTTATTGAATGGGCAGATAATTTATTTCTAAGATATATTTAATCAATAAAGATATGATGTAAGCTTAGAAGCTGTTTCAAATCAAATGATGTTACAATAAGGTTTCATCTTGAGGACCACAAAACTGAGCCATCTAGAAATGAGACCCCAAAGTTGATGGATGGAGCCAGGATACACTAGATGAACACTCAATGCCACGTCTGTATCCTCCTTGACATGTGATATTTTGCATTACACACAGGAAAGGGGTCTACAATGGGGAAATTGTTGTTTTTATATGGCATCAGATAGTTCTGGCTTATAGTGATCCTAAGCACAACTGCACAGAACGCTGCCAAGTTCTGCACCATCTTAAAAACTTTTGTCAATATATCTTGCCCATGGTATTCCTTTCTGTTGTTGATATTATGTAGAACACACCTCTTCTTGGGTGATCTGGATAGGACCGTCTGAAGGTTGAAAATCTTTAATTATGAAATAGTGTGGTTGTAAAAGGGGAATGAAATTATATTGAGATGAGTTTGGAATGATTTGGTTGAGAAATACTCTGAAGAAGGGTTCCCTAACAATAGCCACCACATTCCTTAAGGATGCAAGTGATGCTTCTTATATTAGGAGGCACTCTTATTATAGGTGGAATGGAGCAGCACAGTCTCCACCTCATCTCGGTGTAAGTGAACAAGTATTGCAACAGTATCATCTTCTCCCATATGTTTCCTTCAGGAGTTTTTGAGTGTGTTAGGCTGGGTTCTCTAGAGGAACTAAACCACACCACTTATAACTAGATAGATAGATAGATAGATAGATAGATAGATAGATAGATAGATAGATAGATAGATAGATAGATAGATAGATTTATACAGTGGGAAGGAATCTAAGAGCTACCTGGTCCACAAAGCAGTATAGAGGGTTCATTTCAACTCACCTCCATGGAACAGTTAATATGTTGGAAGTGGGGTCACTTCAACTCACATGGACTGCCAAGGAAGCAGATAGTTGAGTCCTCCCCGGGGCAAGGCATACAGTCTGCCCACATGCCATAAGCAGCAGGGTGAGTCAGCTACTGCTTTGGAGCTTAGTGAAGTAGTAGCTTGGGAGCTTAGTGAAGCAGGCCTGGATGGGATTTTGAACTCAAGCAATGCAAAACAACGGGATCCACCAGCTTCAAGCTCAAGCGATGTATACATCTGTAGGATGGCGAAGCAGGTCTTGAAGGAGCTTCAAGCTCAAGCAACACGATTCCCAGGTTGGCCTGGTCCACAGGTAATATAGTTCACAGGTTGATGCAGAGAACTAGCTAAAGCAGCGGCAGCCTGCTCCAGCAAGCTCCAATCACCAGAGAGCAACAGCGATGGGGGGTGAGCCTTGCAGATCCATTTATCTGTTTGCCCTCCAATTACACAGTGAACTGATCCCACGCATTCCTATTGGCCAGGTTGGCACAATAAACCTACTTATCACATGGAGTAGAGTGTGAGGATTGAAAACTATATCATATGAGGTTACCACCATATGAACATATAGGAAAGAGCAAAGATGACTTGGGGTAACCTTAAGTGGATCCAGGAGAATGATGTAACATTTCCTTTGAAAACAACACTGACAGCAACCTGAGTAAAAAAGCAAAGCAATATGATTAAGGGAACTCAGACACACAAGAGGATCAATCAGATCCTCTTTATCTGTGATCAACTCAGACACAAATTAAAAGAATGCAGACATTCAACAGTGGCACTTCACAAAGGATACTTCTTGGCTGGAAAATTCATCAACTTTGAGTAGAAGTTACATCTTTACAGTTTCTTCTACAAATGTGTACCTGAAAAATATCTTGTTGTATAACTTGATTACTTGAAGCATTGCTTTTATTTTTTCTAATTTCATTTTTTTGTGATTTCTAAATGCTGTAAATTTACTTGTAATTTCTATATGTTGTATAAAATAATAAATTTACTTGTAATTTCTATATGCTGTAGTTCAATGTTTTAACTATATTAAATGGTTGTGCAATCATCTCCACAGTCAATTGTAGAACATATTCCTTATTTTTGTGCTCATTATTAGTTTCTCATTTCTTCCAACCTCCCTTGCCATGACCCCAAGACACTATTAATCCAGTTACTGCCTCAATTAACATACCCTGGATTTCATATAAGGAAAAAAAGATATAAAAAGATTGCAAACAAATGAAAGCACCGATAACAGTAACAAAATAAGACAGAAAAACCTCAGTTGAAAGGAAATCAGAAAACAATAAAAACTAGGGAAAATGGAATAAATAAAAAATAAAAACAAATGATCGAATATTGAATTTTAAGCTAACTACATTTGCATTAATCCACTTTCCAATGCACTCTGTGTGATAGCAGGGGGTTGCATCCCCTTTCAGGGTGGATTCCCTGGAGGCTCATCCAAAGGTTAACCCTGCAAGTAGATTTTGGGCTTTCACTATCATCCATAACCCTCTGCAAACCAGATCCTCAGAATTTAAGCTCTGATACAAATCCCTCCTTCTTGTCTAGGATTTCATTATCTATACTCCTTGGATCACAAACCTGGGATACAACTTCCATGCGGACTTAACTGACACCTAAGTTAAATGGCTGCTTCTATCAAGATAGACCTTTCCAAATGCAGACACTGTTCTTTCTGATAGCCAAATACCATCTGATTTTTCCACTATACTTCAGAAAGCATTGTTTTTAAAGAATAAAATTTAGTCGTATGAGTTATTTGCCCTTATCCTACTAGAATTGAAATTTGTTTCATTTCATTTTGGACTTCCCAAAATGGAGCTGTGTTCTTATAAACCCTCAACGTAAAAGCTTGTGTGGGGTGTGTGCACAAGCACAGGTGAGAATTCATGCATTTCCCCTTCTTGCTAAGTATTTTGGTTACATACATATCATATGCTTTTGATATTATCTGAGATTATTCTCCTTTATTTAAAAAATTGTCACGGTGGTGTTGGTGATGTAAACACATTTTAGACTAATCATTATCTTAAGTGAAGCAAAGTCTACTTTTGTTCTTTGCCTGTTTTTGTTCAGCATCTTTTCCGTGAGATAGAAAAATTTTGGCCCAATCTTAAATTACTTAGTATGCAATGAGTCCAATTTGCATCATTTGAAAACATATAGTTCAAGGTTAAATTGCAAACGTTTTTCTGCAAACAATCAAAGCATCATGTTGTATTGGGTATGTTGCATAACCTATGTTGCCTGTTGCTATTAAGTAGATACACAAACTTTACATTATGTCATGTAATGTTTGGGGAGATTATTACATTTTATAAAACCTAAGAAAGATCTTTACATCTCTGAAACTAGAAAGTATCTTTCAATTACTGGTACCTTTAAGCTGGATTTCCAAAATTTGGATTGAATAATGTTTCTACAAGAATATACAGTGAACCAAGAAGGGGTTAAAGATGCCAAATCTTGTCACAGTCAAAAATCAGAGTATTACTTTTGATTTCCAGAAATTTAACAACTAGTTGCCTACTTATATATCATATTCTTATCAAAAATAAGTTACAGAGAAGAAAATTTTATTAAGAAAGTAATGAGGGACAAAAATATGTTTTTAGTACTTTACTGAAATACAACAAATGTATGTAAACTGTTGGTCAGATGACCTGGATTCACAATAAAGAGGTGACACAGAAGGAGAAAAGTCAAGCACATTTAATGTAAATTATGGAAATGCATAGTAATTTATAGCTGCCTTGCTTACTTTTTAATTTCTTTTTTACTTCTTAATTTCTCTAACAATTGTTTTGACCATACCAATCTTTCTTCTATTATTTTATTCTGTTCAGTGCATGCATGAAAGAGAGTTCAGGTAAAAGAAATCAAAAGTAGTTGTGAAGAATTGGTAGCTTTCTAGCACATTATCCGATGTCAATTTGTTTTCTGTAGCCACGGATAGCCTTGAGAAGAATGGGAGTTACAGAATATTTCATTGTGCTCATTCAGAACATGTACATGGATAAACAGTCAAGTTTGTGAACAGAGCAAGGGAATAATGCATGGTTTAACAGCAGGAAATATATATGTCAGAGTTGTATCCTCTCGCTATAATTCATCTGTATTCTGAGAAAATTATCAGAGAAGAATGCAGCGTTAGGAAAGGGGGAAGGCTTATTAACCACGTGCAATATTCAGATTATTTAACTATGTTTTGTGGAAATGAGAAGGACCTGAAGCACTTGCTGATAATGATCAAGGATTGCAGCCTTCATTATGGATTACAACTCAACATAAAGAAGACCAAAATCCTTATAACTTGACCTATAGCTAGCATCATGATAAATGGAGAAAAAGTTGACGTCTGTAGGCAAAAAGTTGTTTGCTCCTTAGGTAAATGGGACAGAACCACCATCTTCCATGGTTCATGGCCCATGGCAGAATGCTGATGGCTCGTCCATGGGAGCTGAAGAAGCAAGGACTAGCCTGTCTCCCCACCTAAGGAAAATGGACACTTGCCTCCTATGCGCTGACTAAAGCTGCAGAAGACAGCAGTCTGCAAATGTATTAGTTGCTTAGGGTTCCCAGCCTCATCCTCCTTCATCCGCAAGCACCTTGGTTGATGTGCTAGCATTCTTTGCATACTCTCAATTGTGAACGGTCCTTTTGTGTGCACACCTATCCTGTGACACAGCCTGCATGCAGGGAGTGTTTTTAAGACTGTCCCTAATACAGTCTGAGGCCCTGGAGTGTCTATACTGCAGGGACCCCCACACTCCAACAGCATCTATCCTTTTTCTTATTTATAAGTTTTCTTATTGTAGATCATACCCCTCTCAAACCCATTAGTAATGTAAGATACGAACCAGTCTGTACATTACCTTAACAGCTGTCAAGGATTTGGTCTTGACAAGATTCAGAAACATTTTCCATGGAAACAGTAGTCAAGAGATCAAAATGACATCAGCACATGACCTCTTTAGAGAGCTGAAAAGAAAGGAGGTTACTCTGAGGACAAAGGTGTGCCTGAGCCAAGCCATGGTAATTTTTTAAAAACATTTTATTAGGGGCTCATACGACTCTTATCACAATCCATTCATATATATATATCAATTGTATAAAGCACATCTGTACATTCTTTGCCCTAATCATTTTCTTTTTTTTTTCTTTTACATTTTATTAAGGGCTCATACAACTCTTATCACAATCCACACATATACATACATCAATTGTATAAAGCACATCGTGCATTCTTTGCCTTAATCACTCTCAAAGCATTTGCTCTCCACTTAAACCCTCTGTATCCAGTCCTCTTTTTTTTTCTGCCATGGTATTTTAAATTGCCTCATATGTATGTGAAAATTGGACATTGATTTCGGCAATCCGAAGGAGGTTTGATAATTTGAATTGTGGTGCTGTCAAAGAATATTGAAAGTACCATGAACTGCTAAAACAAACAATACATCTGTCTGGGAAGAAGTATGGTCAGAGGCATCTTTAGAATAAGGGTCTTAGAGCTTCATCTTACATACTGTGGATGGACATGTAATCAGGGAGATGCCGATTGCTGGAGAATGCCACCATGCCTGGTACCGTCAAGGGGCAGCCTAACAGTGAAAGGCCTGAAACAAGAGCGATGGACACCGGGCGGCAATAACGGGCTCTAGGGTGGGAACAGCTGTGACCGTGGCACACGACTGGGTAGTTTTGTTCTGTCACACAGTATTGGCACTGATTCATAGCACTTAGCAACATTGTGTTTTTTGGCGTGTTTTCTCTTTCTCATTCGGCACTGGTTTGGAGATTTCGAACATTATGAAATCATCTTCTGTACTTTGTCTTCATGAAAAACCTTTGAAACCTGCATCCTTTCTCTTCACTGATGTTTAATGGTGTATGGGAGCATTGCGCTTGCTTTTCAGTTGGCAAAACCTCTCCTATTAGCTTGGCATTTTAAACCCCAAATCAATTTCTAAAATTATCAGAAGATCCTTCTCGGAGACCAGATTCTCAAGATTTGGAGCATCTGCTTTCCTTGTGCCTTAAGTTATCATGTAACGGATCAGACTTTTTCTGGAATCTATAGATATGCTTTTAAAACAACCTGCACCATAAAAGCAGCATTTTCAACGCAATATTTAAAAAAATGTTTGTGACAAAAAGTGAAAGGTTTTCACTCCTGCTCATGTAGCTGAGATTGCAATGACTTCATAAATGTCCCACTACGGTCTTAGGCCGGATTCATTTATTTTGAAATGGTAGGCCAGCACAGCTGCAGATTTAAATCTGAAGAGCCTTTCAAGCAATTCAACTTTCACATCTAGTGCTTTTACTTTTCTCTGCTTCTTAGGAGCACTAACAGCATCATTAAAGACACCTTGTAAGGGCCTCATAGTGTTTTCAAGGTTTATGGAAGTTTGGTAAACATAATGAAAAATACTCAAGAAGAGAGATCACTTTTTACAGTGGTACCACCTGTGTCAGCCTGGGATGGCCAGAGAAATAAATCCAGAGAGACGCATATGTGTATAGGAAAGAGCTTTATGTACAAGAGCAATTGCATATTGAGAAAACATCCCAGCCCCATCCACATCATGTCCTATATTTGTGCATATGTATGATACCAATCTTTAAATTCCTCTTCAGACTCATAAAACACATGCAGTGACACCAAATGCAGAAAGAAAGATCACAGACCAATGGATAGAAAGTCTTGTGGATCCAGTGGCAGTAGAAGCAGCTTAGCACTGATGAAGGTCTCCACAAGGCTACTCCAGCTCCTGGGGCTCTGGCTGGATCAGTGTAGCTCCATCAGGCTTATTGTCAGTAAGGTCTCTCAGAGAATGAGCATGTGTCTCACCTCCAGTGAGCTATTTATCGTCTTAATGCTTCCGAATGAGTTTATGAAGCTGCAACCTGATTGGCAGCTTAAACTCCACCCCTTCATTCTTAATTCTCAAATTGACAACAGATTATGTAACTACCACAGCAACTATATTGGGGAAACTATGTATTTGCATGGAGATGATTTGTATCACATAACTTTTAAGTGGCTACTCACAAATATGCTACAAACAGAAGGTGGGTATGAGAGTATTACCACAATACAGTGTAAACTGTGGTTAATTTTAAGCATTTAAGGTTTTATACTTCATATTAAACTCCAAATAGATCCATGCATGGTCAGTTGTTTCTGAAAGTTTTGATGAGGCTGAAGGGTTTTAAATAAATTTCTGTGTGTTATTATTATCACAGTATTTGATTAAATAGCTAAAAGCCACATATATTTTATGCATTCATGGCATAAATTTCCTTATTTTGTCAATATGTCTAGGCTTCTTGGTTCATCTGTGAATCTTGTCAATTTGTCACAAACTCCTAAATCATTTCAATACATTCAAAGAAATCCACGTATAAGTGGACTCTTGTAACTCAAGCCTATATTGTTCTAGTTGCGGTCAATCACTTGAGAGAATTAGGACCATCTTTCTCTGCCCTTGATGCTAACATTCTTAAATCATCCATTTTCTTGCATGAGCAGGGCTTGTGGATTGCTCTTAATTAATACAATTGACCAAGGTAATGTGATATCACTTTTGGTTATATAAGACTGCACTATAAAAGACAGTATCTTATCAGCCTGCTGGATCTGATTTAATCTAAAACACCCACAACTCTCTCTAGAATGCCTGGATGATGATAAATCTGCAAAATAAATAAATAACACTAGTCTGCCAAGGATTTACAAGTGATTGCTCAGAAGGTGCTTCAGCTGTTTTCCTTTTTACCCTTCTCCTTTATGTTATGAGGTATCATCAAAGATATACAAGCAAAAAGTTCATTTAAGAGATCATGCTTTCAGATACAGTGCAGGCTACAAAATGCAATGGGAAGCTTGTTCACTAGGGACAATGATGAACAACAGCAAAAGGATGCTGGAGTCAAAAGACCAAGGTTAGTGGTTTACCATACTAAGGCAGAATTTCCACACTTCTTCAAGCAATGCATAATGGTTTATTCCTTTATTCTTGTTTTACATTTTCTTCATTTAAGAATGACCCTCCTTCTTCTTCCCTAGTATAATGCTATTAAGCTATCAGCACTCCCCCCCAAACTAATTGCTTCTTTAATATTTTTCCATGGAATTTCAAATATAATATAGTAGAATCCTCTTTTACATGTTTTCTCCTCAGTAATCAGACTATGTAATTTTACTTCTCAACAATATTGAAATGGGAAATCATAACAACAAAAGCACAAACAACAACAACAACAAATAGATAAGCTAAACACCAAAATAAAAAAAAAAGTTGTGTGCATGTAAGAGTTTATCAAGAAATTAAAAATATATATCAAATTATGCATGGGGAAGAAAATATTTGTAAATCATATATTGAGGTGACTCAAAAGCATAGTAGTCAAAATATTTTAAAGAAATCTAACAACTCAACATAAAGACAGAAGTTCAACTTTTAAAAATAATCCCAAGACTTGATTATATACTTCTCCAAAGAACATACACAATAAGGTAGATGCTGTCTAATATAAAGACAACTCAGCACCGTTCTTCTGCCAGCTTTCTGTACTATGGTGACTTGCTTGTTTCTATGATGGTGGAAGCTATGCTGGTGTTCAAATGCCAGCAGGATCACTCACGGCGAACAGGTTTTAGTAGAACTTCCAGACAAAGACAACACTAAAAAAAAGGCACAGGCTTTTCATTTCTGGGAGATGGATGACTGAAAAACCATGACTAGTGACAGAAAAGTATCTGCTCCAGTCCTACAAGGTGAGCTACTCCACTGGAAGACACACAAACAACAGAAAGAGCTGCCTCCTCTCACAGTGTCAGTCTCAGTGAAGAAGGAGAGCTCTGGAACCTTATTTTATCGATAGAGCACCGCGCAAAATCAGTAGAAGTAGATCTAATCATCTGACAATAAACTGAACAAGCAATGTAAAACTATCAATGTAGGAAAATAATAAGCCATAACAATGAAATGGAATGCATGAAGATGGATATTGTAGGCATTAAGGAGCTGGCATGAACTAGCAGTGGTAAACTGAACTTGGCTTAGGATGCCAGGAATGACAAATTCCAGGGCAATAGTGTCACATTCATCATCTACAAGGACGTGTCAAGATCGCTCTTGAAATATAATGCTGTCTGCGGTGCGATATCTCTCCCCTTACCAATAAGTCCGGCTAATAAAGCTATTCTTCATATCTATGCACCAAGCACTAAAGGATCGAATGGAAAGCTAATTCCATCAGCTCCATCAGCCAGCAATGGATGAACTCTGCAATCGTGATACATTGATAATTACTGCTTATTGGAATGTGGAAGTCTGAAACAGAAGAATCTTGTCTTAGTGATGGAAACTATGCTGAAAATCTGACAATTTTGTAAGTCCAATGACTTCGGCATTGTAAATGCCTGAAACAGATCGCAAATTTCTCATGTGCCAAATCTAGGTTGAAGGTGGAGAAATTTAAAACAAGGCCATGAGAGACAAAAGAAGACTTTACATGTCTCCTACCTAAATTTAGCGCTATCTCAAGAACGGACTTTCTGCACTGAACACTAATGGCAGTGAAGTTGTGAGGATGGTACAGAAAGGGGCAGTGTTTTCCTTTCTGCTGGACACAGTGGCCCTATTAGCAAGAACTGACTCTACGGCACCTGCTAACAACAAGGGCAACCTGCATTTAAGAATGGACTACCATAAAATCTGTTATCTTATATTTTTAGTTAAATATAAGTCCATGCACACACTGTTCATAACAATCACAAAAATATTGGCAGCTTTGGCAGTTTGTCAGTTCCAGAAAAAGTATTATCTACCTTTTAATTCAGCTCATGATTCTGTTAAGAGTGCATTAACTACAGAAGCACCCACTCTCCAGTTTGGAATCAAATCCTGATGAACTGGATGTGGATCCATCCTCCCAACCACAACCCCAGTCTTCAACAATAGCCATCCTTCCACTACCTGCACTGTCCAACTGTTATCATTATGTTGCCTCGTAAGTAGCACGTCTTTTATGCATGGTGTCAACGGAACAAGATGAGCATCAATGAAGAAGTGCTAACCTTTCGTTATGATTTTTTAAAAACTCTTTTATAAATTGTTCCTTTATTTGATATTTCCCAGTACAGGGTAGTTACACATATACATACATTCACAGATCTTTTTTTCAATATCATGTTGTATTTTTAAACTTTTATTATGACTGCATAATTGAGTACTGCATTACATCGCCGGCATGAAGGGCTGGCGTAGACTAGCACCAGTGAACTTCAGCTGCACAATCATATCATGTACTACACTGGGAATGTTTAGCATGTTTTTGTGTGTATGTGTTTAAATCTTTATACACCTTTTCTTCTTGTTCTCGGATGCTGTCTTATATTCCCTCTGACTCAAAGTGCTGCTGCCTACAACAGAAGGCAGCACGGGATGACCCTGCTCCATCTTCAGTCATTGTTGTTCTTGAGCTTACTGTTGTAACCACGGTGTGAGTCCATCTCCTTGGACGTCTTCCTCTTTTCACTGACACTCCATCACTCCATAAAGTGTCATGTCATGTCCACTGATTGCTCTCTCCTGAGGGTATGTTTCAAGTATTGGGGACAAAGTTTCTCCACCCTCACTTCTAAGGAGCATTCTGGCTGTACTTTCCAAACAGATATTTTGTTCTGATGTGTTTAATTTCTTCATCAATACCACAATTGTGATTGTTCAGTTCTTCACTGTACAACTTTCACATGCATACGAGGTGATTGAAAATACTATAGCTTGATCAGGTTCACCCCTATATATTAAAGTGAAATCCCTATTCTTCCAAGCTCTAAAAACATTCTTGTGCAGCAGATTTGGCCAATGAAGCATGCTATTTTATTTCTTGGATGCTTCTTCCAAAACACTGATTGTGGTTCCATGAAAAATAAAATCCTTGGCTTCAATCTTTTTCCATTTACCATGATGTTGTCTATGGGTCCACTTGTGAGGATTTTTGTTTTGAGTTGTAGTCCAGACTAAAGCTGGGGAATCACTTCTCATCAGTCCTCCTTGTTTTCAACTGAAAAGCCATATTTGCATATCATAGGTTGTGAATGGGCATTCTTATAAGCTTAATACAACCTTCTTCGACATATAATTCTGCTTCTCAGAGTGCTCAGTATATACATTGAATAAGTATGGTGAAAGGAGATAATACGGAAGCATACTTCTGATGTTAAACGATGCCATATTTTCTTGTTCCGTTCAGACTCTGGGTGTATGCAGAGTTCCACTTGAGCACAGAGAATTAGCCTGAAATCCCATTCTTCCCAATATTTTCCATAGTTTGTTATGATCCACACAGTTGAATGTATTTTCATAATCATTAAGATACTAATAAACATCTTTCTAGTATTCTCTACTTTCAGCCAAGATTTATTTTACATCATCAATGATATCCCTCATGGGTTCAAAACCCAGCTTGAATGTTGAAGGCAGCTTCCTGCCCAAGTAATTTTCCTACCATTTATAATTATCTTCAGAAAAATTTCATTTCATGTGATATTAGTAATATTGTTGGATAACTTCCACATTTCTATGGAAAAGGAAAAGCAAAAAATCTCCTTCCGTCAGTTGACCAGGCAGCTGTCCTCCAAATTTCTTGACATAACTAAGTGTCTCTAGTGCTGCATCTTCTTTCTGAAACTCATCAGCTGGTAGTCTCTCAATCGCTGGAGCTTTTGCCATTGCTCATGTCTCTAATGCAGCCTGGACTTAATCCTTCAATACCATTTTGTTACTTCCTTGGCCATTCCACATTTTGCCTGTGGAATCCTTCACTATTGAAATTTGAGGCTTACCTTTTGTCCCTTAAATTCGTTCAACTTCATATATGTTGAGCATATATTTCACTTTGGTTCTCTAAATTTAGGGCTTTGTACGTTTCATTATAAACCTTTAGTTGTTCGCCTTGAGCTGCACTTTGAAATGCCCTGTTAACTCTTAAACCTCCATCTTCTCCATGGTATTCTATGTTCAAGAGCAAGTCTCGGGGTTTCCTTTTGCCTGCTCTTTGATATTTTCTTTCTCTCCTGTCTTTAAAAAATATTTACTCTTTTAAAAAATATGATGTTCATGATGTCATCCCACAACTTATCATAACGTCTTTCATGAGCGTTCAATCAGTCAAATCTATTCTGAGATCTTCTATAAATCCATGGATGTATGTTGTTATCGTTGAGTGCTTTCCAGTTGGTTCTGTCTCACAGTGATGCAATGGCTAACAAAATAAACGTAGCTCAGCCCTGAGTCATCTCACAAGGGTTATTATATATGAGATAATTGTTGCAAACATGGTGTCAGTCAATCTCATTGAGAAACGTCCTCTTCCTTAATGGCCAAACACGATGCCCTTCTCTGAAATTGTCCAATCTGTTAACCTGACTGCACTATAGGAGGCAAACTCTTCCCAGCCTTGTAGCGTTCTGTTGTACTTCTCCTGGATGGGATTTGTTAATCCTTCTAAAAACCCATAACATGGAGCATACTTTGCCAACACCGTAATTCAAAGACATCAATTCTTCATTGATTTTCATAACTGTTCATCTTCTGTGTGTGTATAAAGAGATTGATAATATCATGACTCATCAGGAACATTTTAGTCCTCAAAACGATATCTTTTCTTTTAACATTTTAAATATATATTTTGTAGCAAATTTGTCCATTATATTATATCATTTGATTTCCTAACTAGTTCTTCCATTGTTCAATTTACTAAAATAATATCAATGACAATGATTTCTCCATTTACTCTGATACTTCTTACCAATCCAATTTTAAGGAATTTTCCTGCAGTATTTATTTTGAGGTATAATTGATATTAAAAGTCACAGTCTTTCACATTCATTAGCAAGTGATCAAGGTCCTTTTTAATTCATCATGCAAGGTGGTGTCATCTACATATTGAAAAATTTTAATGACTTTTTCTCCAATTATGACACTACAATTCATAGAGTTATATACTCTCCAAACTAAACAAAAGAGATACTTACAAAAATACATGTAAAAATAAATTCAAAGCAGCAGAAGTCACCATATCCAAGAGGTGAATACCCAAAATGTCCATCAAAGATGAATAGGAAAACACATTGTGAGATGTGGATGAGCTGAATAGTATGTAAGGATCAATGGAATGAAGAACTTGAACCACAAAAACAATTATGCTAGGTGAAACAAGTCATTCGTGCATCGCACATTATTTTTTGTATATATAAATTATACAGTTAGAATACAGAATATGGTTCTCAGAGATAGGGTTAAAGAGAATGAGGACCAATTGCTTACTGTTTATGAGTTTCACCTTGGCATGATAAAAATATTTTGAAACAAATATTATTGTGTTTATTGCACAATACTGTGAATACATTATTAAATTGGCTTATTACTGTAAAATAATATTATTTTTTTGAAATTGTTATATGACCTGCTCACCAAACCCCCTGAAAAAATATAAATTTCTTTATAGCTACTTTTAAAACAAATTTTTGTGGAAGAATACAAAAATTTATATCATTGCCTTTGAAAAGCACAATTAATGATATTAATTGCATTCATCAGGTCAGGCAATCATTGCCACTGCCCATTTATCAATTTCTAATTTTTAAAATCACCCGAAATAAATACTCAGTACTCCACTTCAGTACCCTGGAACCATAAGAAACTTTGGTGTCCATAGATATGCCTAATTTAGTTATTTCATATTCCGTTATATAGCAAACTTTGATATTGTTGATATGAAAGTATCTGTGTAAGGCCCTGCCTTCATGTCTTTTGCTGCATACCCAAGAACAAAATTACTGAGTCTGAGAGTCATTCTCTGTTTAGCTTTTGAGGAACTGCCAGATGGATTTTCATAGTGAGGTACTGGTTTGTGTCTCCACCAGTAAGGGAAGATGGTCCATGTTCTTCATACAATTTCCATCAGTTAGTTTATAGATATAGACGTGTATATATTTATATATATGTGCATTTTTGTGGATTTGAAATATTTTCTCATTGCGCTTTCATTTACATTTCCTTATTGATTAGTATATGATGTGACATTTCCTTCATGTGTTTCCTGACTTTGTATATATTCTATCCTTTGGTGTAGTGGTTACACATTGGACTGCAAACTGCATGGTCACGAGTTTGAAACCACCAATAGCTCCATGGGAGAAAGACCGGGTTTTCTACTCCTGTCAACAGTTATGCTCTCCTGCAAGTACAGGGACAGGTCTCCCTTGTCCTACAGTGTCACTAGAAGTCCACATCAACTCGGTGGCAGTGAGTTTGGTTTGGGAAGAGTTTTTGCCCATTTTTTATGTGATGGGTTTTGCTTGATTATTTTACTGACTATTTGTTTTTTATATAAAGCTTTATCAGATAAATGGTTATCGAATAGTTTCTTTCATTCTACGTGATTTTTATCACTTTCTGGATAAAATTCTTTTGTGCAATCTATTGCTTATATTTTCTCTTTGTTGCTCAAGCTTTTTATGCACATCTAAGAGTTCATTGTCAAAACAAAGCTCTCAAGCTTTAATGTATTCTTTTACTTTTAAGAGTTTCATGGTTGTATTTCGTATTCTTAAATTTGATCATCTTGGATTAGTTTCATACATGACATGTGGTAAAAGTTCAACTCCGTCATGTTCTATGTGAATATCCAGTTATCCTACTTAGTTTTATTAGAGAATATTTTCTCTATTGAATAATGTCATACTAAGACCACACATTTCTGATCACTGAATTTTATAACATACTTTTAAATCTGGCTGAATTTTATAACATACTTTTAAATCTGACAGTGCCAGAAGATGAATGCACTCAAAATATAACCGGAAAACGAAAAACAAAGCAAAACACCCACGTCCTTACAATCGAGTCAGTGTTAATAATGTGGATGGAGTTACGCTTTGGCGACCTTCGTTCGTTAATGTGACATAAATTATAATTAGAAGAAACAGTTTCTAATATCCATCAATAATGACAACAAAGATTTTATGAAGTATAAATATAAGAATATTATTAAAAGTCCTCAAAAATGTAATGAACCAATAAAGATCAATATGGTAGATATTCTAGAGCTGAGATTTTTTGGACTTTTTAAACCAGATGCTCTACTATGCTGGGGAAACAACTTATTTTATTTAATGTAGTTAGAAAAGTCATCCTCACAATATTCAGTTAACTTAAGGTACTTTTGCGAATACAGTCTCTATGGAATTTATATAACTTGCTACATTAATCAAAAGCAGACAGGTTGGATGCAGATGTCATCTCAATGGGCCAGAGAATGCTTTTATTTACATAACCGTTAGTAACGAAAAGCTAGGACATCTTGAGATTTAATGAACCTTATTGTTCTGGTTGCTTGGTCATGGTCAACAGCATGTTCATGTGTCTGCCCTGAAGCCAAATTAACATGAAGGATCTACACCTTACTCGCCAAAGTGTAAATTCCAAAGTCAAAGGTGTTCTCCATGTATTCTGATTTCAAACCAGACATTTCAAAGAGAATCTGTTTGCACTGTTCTGGTCTCCTTGCTTGTTTACCTTTCCAAAACAAAAACCTCTCTTTCTTCCTCTGTCTTGGAGTGGCTAAATTGGCTGTACCACTTCATGGTAAACTACCTGCATTTCGTATTATATGGAATGAAAATGTGATTAAAAAATGACATCAAATGAATAATTTTAATGGAGCAATTCAATATATGCCCTGAAGTAGCAAACTTTGAATTACAATATATAATTACAACAATATAAAATCCATATGCCTACAGAGAAGACTAGTTAATATGATAGCTATTCAAATATGCACATTAATGCCAAGATGAAAAACCTAAATATTTTTCTAACTTCTTCAGTCTAAAATTGATCAGGTATGCAAACAAGATGCATTGATCATTACTGATGGCTTGCAGGAGAACTGAAGGAAGAAGGAAATAGTCGATAATTGATTGTGGTGATAAATTTCACAACTCTCCTTTATATGATTGAATTATTGAATTGTAAGGCAACTACATCAGATGCAAATAAAACTGTTACAAAAAGAGGAAAATTCAAAGCTTCATTTCTAATAGATAAAATAAGCCACTGTTATCATGAAAATAACTCAAAGCTACCGCAATTATATTTCCTCCCATAGTGACCTTATTTACAACAGAGCAAAACAGCCCCTGGTAGTAACGCGCTGTCCTCACACTTGTTCAGGTGTGGAAGCCCATGGTTGCAGTCACTGTGTGCATCCTTCTGGTAAAGATTACTCCTTTTTTTCACTTTCTGATTTACTGAGCATGATGTCCTTTTCAAGAGATTAGTCTCTCCTGATTACATGTACAAAGTATGCAAGGTGAAGTATCTTCCCCCTTGCCTCTAAGAAGCATTCTAGCTGTACTGCCTCCAAGACAGATGAGCTTGTCCTTTGGCCGCCCGTGGTGCATTCAGTGTCATTCCCCAGCACAATAACTCAAGTGCAGCCATTCTTATTTTGTCTCTTTTATGCAATGTCCATCTTCCACATGCATATAAAACAAAAAGGAATAGCAGGTGGAAAATATGGCTATGGAGATAAAAATGACAGTGGATACAATTTTGCATGATATACTTTTATGAGACAAAGTAATTTCTCTTTGCAAATACCTTTTTTTCAGCAACATCAATGGAGCGATATACATGTGCCTCAGTGGACAGAACATGTAGGCATCAAAGAGACTACCTCTGTGGAAAGAGGTGATGGGATAGTTCAATATAATCAGTGAAAACAAGGAACGGATTGTGGAGTGTCATCCATTGCAAACATGCAGTTTAAGCTGAAGCTGACGAAAATCAAAGCAACCCTAAAAGAACGAATATATGTCCTTGAGTATACCAACCCCTGAACGATGAGAGCATCACGGATCTGCCTTGCAAGATGTGAACACAAGAAACTCCATTTTGAAAGAAAAGTGAAAGCATAATCTAAGCCCCAACCTGAATGTTGAGCCACAGCAAAGGACAAACAGATGGTCCAAAGAGCCACCCCACAAAGGATGGGGAAACCCAACCCGATAAGACTTGGCCAAATGCTGCAGAATTTCCAGAAAGACGTCAACAGCCAACTAAGCTGCCTATATAAACCCTGGTAGAGACACGAATTTTTCAGAGATCTAGAAACCAAGGAGCCATCAACTCCTGCTCGCTCCAACTCTATCCCAGGAGAGTACACGGGTGAAGGTAACACTTAATGGGACCACTATTCTGATATAAGAATGGGTGTAGTGTGCTGCCTTTATACCTTGATATTTGCCCTTATCCCTGTTTACCTAATTAGACAATTAGGTTTTTTGATGTGTGTTTGCAGTGAATAACCAAGCATTCGAAAATGTAAGTTTTAAGTAATTATTGACCATGCCGCTTCTGACACTGAACTTACAGACCATCTTAAGAGCAGATTTGATGCATTACACACTACTGAGTACTTGTGAGACAATGTCGCTATCTAGACCGAAACAGGCGAAGAGGAAGAAAAAGGTGATAATGGCAGGAATCCTAACAAAAAGACAGGCAAAGACACATTCCGCCATGCCTTTGCAGCACTAAAGAGGCGAGGAACAGATAAAACACATTTCCTTATCAAGGAAGAGCCCTGAGCTAATGAAAATGTATGAGTGGGGAAAGTCAGGATATTCAAACTACCCCCGCAATTGACCAATGAGTACAGGGCACAGCCTGAGGTCTGGGGTACAGGGGTGCATGCACAAGGAAAGCCAGGATGCACTACAGAAAATCAGCCAATAACAGAAGACCCAATACTGGGATGCCGGCAATTAGCCATATAAGAGACCTAGCTCTATATTTTACCATGTCCTTGGACTGGCCGAGGGCCCTTTGGATTTCTATATAAAATATTCCTTTAATAAATTCATTTTTTTCCATTCAAACATTTTCTCCCTCTGAATAACATTGCTTACCTGAAGTTTTCCTTTTGAGGATGATAAGAAATAAGAGCAGAGAGGTTAAAAGCATTGTCTCCCCTTGTAATATCATCAAAGACTGCATACACCAAAAAAAAAAAAAAAAAAAAAACAAGGAAAGAAAGAAGAAACCAAAACAGACTTTAGAATAGACTCTGAATTTTGCTCCTGAACATAATTAGCTCGTGCAGGTGGAAAAAATGATGAAGCATAAGAGTTGAACAGGACATTTCAAAGGGTAATTGTCAAAGAAACATTTGATAATGAAATGTACCAAGAACAGGGGCTAGAAGTCCAAATGGGAGAAAGGTGTCAGGCATTACTTATGTTGAAGGAAATGCACACACACAAAATGCAAGCCTCTAGCTGAAATACCAAAATGTTCTACAGGCAGGTACAGAAATTATCAAGCAGCATTGTTGCAAGTAAAATTTTGCTGAAGATAATTATAAAATTGCTGCAGCAGTATATCCCCAGGGAACTGCCAGAAATAGAACCAAATCCAGATGATGACATAGCATGAGGGAGCTCATTGCTGATGTCTGAGGAGCCTGACTGAAAGCAGAGAATAGCAGAGGGAATGCTAACTTGCACTTGATTGATTATGCAAAGACAGCCAACTCTGTGGATCATAACAAACTATGGATCACGGGGAAAAAAAGAAAATTCCACAAAAATGTATTGTGCTCATGTGAAACCTCTACATTGACCAAGAGGCAGCTGTTTGAACACAAGGGACTGCTACATTTTCTTTAAACAGGGAATGTGTGCATTAGATTATTCCTTTTTCTTACTTATTCAATCCATATGCTGAGCAAACAATTCAAGAATTGGACTATATAAAGAAGAACATGGCATCAGGATTTGATGAAGGCTTAATAAAACCCTATAGTATTGAGATGACAAAACTTTTCTTACTGAACACTTGAGGAGTTGGGGCGATTGATCATGAAAATCTAAGACTACAGCCTTCAGAATGGATTGAAATCTATAAAAATAAAACCCTCACAACTGAGCCAATAGACAATGTCATGAGAAAATGAGAAAAGTTTGAAATGGTCAAGGATTTCATTTTACTTGGATACACAATCAGTGCTCATAAAAACAGCAGTCAAGAAATCAAATGATATTTTATTTAGCAAATCTATGATGGATATCAGACTACACCCTTCTATATGAATTATACCTCAACAACAATAACAACAAAATCTTTGAAACTGGAAAAATAAGCAACACTTATAAAAAGAGAATGGATCAAAGTTGTAAGAATTTCATTTTACTCAGATCCATAGTAAAAATCCATGGAAGCAGATATAATTAAATTATGTGATATACTGTATTTAGTAGGACATCACTTTGAAAATGAAGAAGAACCTGCCCGTGTACATGATATTTTCAGTGACTTCATATGCCTGGAGAGCTGGCAGTGAATACAGAAATCTAAATGACAATGGATGCATTAAAATTATTATGTTGATGAGGAATAGTTAATGTACAAGTGGATGCCAAAAAAATTACAAATAAATCTGTGTTGGAAGAAGTACAGCCAGAATTGTCCTTAGCAGCAAGGGTGGCAAGATTTCTTTCTCTCTCAACCTTTGGATGTGTTATGATGAGGATCCAGCTTCTGGAACAGGACATCGTCTTGGTCATAGGGAGGTTCCTGGGAAAGGAAGACCTCCGTGAAATGGATGGATGGAGTGGCCATAATAAAGGGGCCTAAACAAAGCATTTATTTTGAGAAGGGGCAGATGTGAGCACAGTTCATTCTGGTTTACATAAGATCATTAGGAGTCGGGATCAGTAGGACGACACCCGTAGTCATCAACCAATAGTTCACTCGCATCATTTTATAAATGATAATAAAACTGCATTGCTGTAAGAGGAGGAGACTTTTTCCTACTTGTTTCATATTCAGAACTTTAAATATTCACATGGACTTTATTGGCATTAAATGTATTAAAATTATCTGTATAATTATGGTAGCTTCTTTATTCTGAATTCAAAATTATCATCAAAATGCATGATGGTCTGTGGTCTCTAGACCCTTTCATTTCATTCTCACATTTAGAATGTGTGGTTCCTGCTGTTACTGCCACAGAGCCACATCTAACTCTAATAGTGACCCAACCTCCTTCAGAAGGACGCGCTACCTGGCCTGCTGTCTTTCTCACTGTTGCTATAGTTGAGCTCAGTTTTGCTGCCATTGTGTCAATCGAACTCACTGAGGATCTTTCTGTTTTGGTTGACCCTCTATTTTAGCAAACACGAGGACCTTTTCCAGGGACTAATCGCTTTTTATAACATGTCCAAAATATGTGAGACAAAGCCTCACCATGCTTGCTTCTAAGCAGCATTCTGACTTTATTTCTTCCAAGACAAATTATTTGTTTTTCTGACTGTATACAGTACTTTTAATATTGTTGGCTTACACTAAAATTGAAATACTAGAATTTTTCTTTTGGTCTCTTTATTCATTGCTAAACTTTCACAGGCATATGAGAGGTCAGGAAATATCATGGTTTGGGTCAAGTTGTATCAGAGTTCTCAATATCACATCCTTTCTCTTAGACACTTTAAAGAGGTTTTCTTCAGCAGATTTGCCCAATTCAATATATTATTTTGCATTATACTGCATTAAAAATAATGAATTTTGAACCCTAGTTTTTCCTTTCCACTCCCACATTATTAAAATTTACCACTAAGGTATATTAAATTTCATTTTGTTCCAACTCAAAATGTTTGTCATTTTCTGCATATTATTTTAGTAATAATGAGTTAAGGTAGCAGTAGGTCAGCATCTATATTAATAACTATATAATTCTAAAACAGATATTATTTCTTGCCATTATTATAATGCATTAAAATTTTCAGGGCACTGTGATATCTTGTGGGAATCTTACTCATAACAAGATAGGCCACTTTGGACTGCTAACCATAAATCAGCAGTTCAAAACCATGAGGGAGAATGATAGGCCTTTCTACCCCCAGAAAGACTTAGTCTCAGAATTCAGAGACAATTCTAATATGTTCTATGGGGTCACTATGAGTTGGAATAGACTCAATGGCAGTGAGAAAAAGACTGAGAGCACACTTTAGTGGTATGAAAAGACAGTTGTTGCTTGTATTTATTGGAGTACTTTTAAAATTTATGTTAGAAATTACTGTATTTTATTTCATTTTAAAAGTCATAACTGAGTCCCATAGATTTCAACTACTTCGCCCTGGGCCACAGAAAGTAAATGATTAAACTATAATTTTAGTTTAAATAACTTTGTCCTTTCACCTTTTTTTCCCCCAATTCTTACTAGTTCCTACCATAAGATGGAATTTATTTCTCATTCTGAAGATAAAACACTGGAAATATCTCAATGAGACTCACCTTCAGAGCAGGTATCTTTCAGTCAATCATGGGTAGCTTTTAATGCAAACAATCCAGAAGTGTTATCGTGACTTTTAGGTCAACAGCAAAAGTGAATTTACTACAAGGAATAATGATATTTTTGCTTTGTTGTTCAATGAGTTGAGACTGCAATCTGTTTTCAGTGGCATTGTACATTAAATTAAGCTTTTTTGTTTTGTTTTAGATAGAAACAAAACAGAAGAATAGATGTTATGATGTGAGAGAAAATAATACATATGTTAGATAACCTAACACTTTAGCCTTAATCACATCATTTAAAGAGACAGGGAATGTGGTGGAAAAGTCTGGCCTTTTCTCACACTTGTATACTGCACTTCTATGGATGAATAATCCAGTGCACTGGGAGTGAATTACACAATGGATTTCCTTGTCCCCCTAAGGTACCACATACTCATATTAAAATAGAACTTTTATCATTACATATCCTTATTTTAATCTTCACGTGTTGGAGTGATAGCCCCCTTCATTTTCATGCTTTTACTCCCTGTAAGTCCTTATGCACTCTAACTACTAAAACCAAACAGCAACTTCACTGCTTTCAAGCCCATTCTGACTCACAGCGACCCCACAGGGCAGGGTTGAACTATCCTTTTGTGTTTCTGAGATTTAAAGCTTCTTTCCTTTGAGTAGCTGGTCCATGTGAAATGAATATTTTTCATATAATGGTTTGTCTGTTTCCTTCCTCAAATGCAACCTGCATATGTATTTTTATTTTTTAACAGTTTTTATTAGTAAGTTTTACTGGGAGCTCTTACAGATGTCATAACAGTCCATAGTCCAGGTGAATCAAGCATCATTGTACAATTGCTATTATAATCAGTTTCAAAATATTTTCATTCTTATTGAACTCTTTGATATAAGCTCCTCTTTATCCACTCCCTCCCTCCCCTTCCCCCCTGGAACACTTATAATTATTATTATAATATATTATTATCATTATTATATTATTATGTATATATGCATAGCTGTATCTTTCCCTGTCCAATATATTCATTCACCGAAAATTCTGCTATTCATTCCCCCCCTAACTTATCTCTGCCTAACAAAATAAAATGTAAATCTAGATTTCAGATGTTTAATTCCTTCACAACCTGGCAAAAAAATCTTGGCCTTCTTTGTCTCTACTGTTCTGTCTGTGTTTTAAGATTCAGCCCAACTGTATCCCATTCTTTTGCTTTATCAGGACTATGGCATAATTCTCTGTGAAGGATTATCCTCATGTTCATAGCTTTCTCTAGATTTCCTCCTTGATAGATGCATATATCCTTTATATTGCACATATATACAAACTGTACATTAGATTAAAATAATTTTTGGCATTCATTTCATATTGTATATCATGATTATTACAATCATGATCTATAATCTCTTCTAGAAGTTGTGTTTCTTACAGCTAGCATCTATATGTCTATATCTATTTCATATTCCATTTCACCAATAATAATACATGGCATAGATTTAGAATACACATACACATATAAAACAAAATTTGAGGATGGCATATGAAGGACACTGTATCAAAAGGTTAGCTAGATGATTCGTAAATGACCTCCCAAATGAAGCAATTTCCATTTAATTAAGAAGCAAATACTGAAAGCATGACACTAGGCAACTTTTTCTGTGACAAAGATCCCAACAGTGTGTTGTAAAAGGACAAAGAAGGCTCCCTCACAAAACTCACTGACATTAAGTGGATTCCAACCCTTTAGGGCAAGATAGAGCTGCACTTAGGGTTCCCACTTAGGGTTCCCAAGAAAGCAACTCTTTAAGGGAGAAGAAAGCCTCATCTTTTCCCTATGGATCAGCTAGGGTTTTTGAACTGCTATTGTTGTGGTTAGCAGCCCAACACTTAAGTCATTAAGCCACCAGGGATCCTATAAAGAATACACAACATAAATGAAGAAAAATGGATTACTCAAGAGAGTCTCTATGTTGTGATTTGTTGTAAATGGCCATGGTCAAGGTCGGAGTCAACAGCAGGAGTTTGGGGTGCAGACCTGCTCTCCTCTGCCTTCCCCATTGCCATGAGGAAGATGATGTCAGGGATCCTCCACTCTCCATTTAAAAATCATTTCTGTCGTTTAGAGAACACTCTACTTCTAATGCCACACAGATTTCACAGATAACATTCATAACTGTAAGTTTATTAGGGAAGGTTATTTTTCACCACAGGTCAAAATCAATAAACAGTAAGGTCATAGTCATCGATCCACAGCAACACTTCTTCTCAGCCAGCAGCCACATGGCCCCTTGGCCTCTGCCTCCACGGATCAGAAAGACAGCTCCCTGCTCTGTCTCACAAACCCATCCTCTTGGGACTGTTACTCTGTTTTATCTCTGAGTGTCTTTGCCTTAGCCTGTGCTCCCAGCCTGGTTGCTTTACTCTACCCAGTAATCCCCATGCCGCAGTATATGAGATCTCTGGCTAGGCCCAAAGCCTCTGCTATTGCAGGAGGAGGTCTTGAAATATATTCTTCTTTCAATGGTCTCAGAATTTCTCTCTGTCCCTGAGATGGCTTTTATACACCGAGGAATAGATTTGATGGATGGGAGGCTTATATTATTCAGCAGACCATATCCCCAACCCAACAAAGAAACAAGATTTGACTTGGTCCAAACCCTATCCAAAAATTGAAAAACAAAACAAGAAAAAAACAAGGCAAACAGTCTCTAAAAACAATACAGCAAACGCACTACCATCAAGTTCAATTCGACTCATATTGACCCTAGGAACAGAGTAACTTTAATCAGGCCGGGCCAGGACAGTTCTTTTATTCCGTCATCATGGACTCGAGCAGGGGAACTTCTGTTGTGAATGACCAGGTGCTGATCTCCCTGGAAAGAATTGACACATGAGCAGAGAGTAGAATTGCTCCTTCTGTCTGCAAAGCTGTGACCTTTCAGAATCAAATCAGTAGGCCTTGCGTTGGAGACATCCGCATGGGTGTTCAAGCCATGTATGTGCAGACAAGCTTCCAATCTTTCAGCTAAAAGTTAAGAACTCTCTACACCACCCAGACTTTGGCGAAGTGCAGTCTGTATGAGGGTGGGAGAAGGTTGAGACAGACAACTTACTACAGAGCTTTCGGGCACATGGACAAATGGGGATTGGCACAGAAACCTAAAAAGCCAAGCTGATGAAATAGGGCAGAAGCATACAGAGACTTTCCTGGAGGACACAGCATTTGTTTATCTGTTACTTCTGTGGTCACTGCCTATTGTCATCCAGTCAATTCCAAATAAGGTTACCCAGCATGTAAATCTTTTAGGAGCATACCCTCTCATCTTTCTCCTCTAGAGTAGTAGCTAGGATGGGGACTGAACTTTTGAACCTGTAGTCAAAAGCCTAACACCTAACTCACTCCACCACCAGATCTTTAGGTATAGCCAAACTAATATAGCAAAATCCTATTGGTACAGAATTCACAGTTTCTGTTCTTTGAGAGATTTTAGCTTAGGGGACAGAATAAATATCGAAATATCATTGTTCTTGTTCATGTCTATCTATCAAATTCTGGTATTAAAGCTGGGCCAACATTGACCACTCAGAAAAAGGCTTTGATTACAAGTTTGCTGCATTTGTGATTAATTGATAAATGAGGGCTAGGGCATCAAGAGAGCCCCCCTCATCCATCACTTCCATGCCCTCTCAGGGGCAACTAAGGGGAACATTTTTGGCCAAATCAGAAAATTTGTTCCTTAGTCACTGTCGCAATAGGACATCAGTGAGCGGCCTAAGATGGCTGCAGTGATCCTGTACCAAGGGCCCTTATTATAAAGAAAGGATAAATATTTCTTTAAGGAATAAAACATTGCATATCTAGGGATCTGTTTGATTTTTTAAACAATTAGGTGGATTAGAAGATCATTGGTTTTTTTTCTCATCTCTGAAGTTTAAAATTTTGTGCTGAAATTGAAATACAGGAACTGTATTATTGCTATGATATGGAGTACTCTCGGAATGTCTAAAGGATTTACCTCCTGATTATTATCCCACTGCAAATAGAATGTATGAACACACTGTGATGGATGCGTTGCTCTGTAATCTTGCCCTGTCCATGATAGTTCTGACATAACCTAAGCCTTTCCATATTTGAAGTCCATCATTCTCTGATGCGCTAGATACATTATGTTCATCTACGAGGTGATTTTTCTGACATGCCTAGTGTGATGGGTGAGATTGAATGTCATTATCTCAGAATGAATCCACTATCTCTTCCTGCCTTTAGCAATAAAAGGACAGGGAGGGAGGCTTATAGACAAGTTTCACAGGTTTTCTACCTCAGACAAGTTAGACCTTTATTGCATAGAACAAAAAGAAAGCAAACAGTCAAAGAGGAGGAATTAAAATAAGAATTCATTATTTATTAGCTATCACATATGAATTTAATTAAAGATATTATTGGATATTTTTAGATGAAATGGTTTATATTTTTAACTATTGGAATAGAAAATTGCAAATTGTGCCTCATTAGGAAATTAAAGTTTAAAAAATAGTTTCACGGTGGTATGCAAAGAGCGATGGTTTGCAGGAGAGGATGACTACAGACAGCGTCATTCTCCCTGCATGATAAAGGTCTTCTAATAAGAACTTACAGTGATGTGTTTGCCTCCAGAAAGTACCTGCATGGGGTTCTGAACTGTCTGGGTTTAACTTCTTATCTCTTAGACAGGGAGTTTTTAAGTTTACAACCACATGAAAGAAATGTGTGTCTAGCTCTACCCCTGAGTACAGGAGCCTGGGTGGTATGCTGGGTTGTATGTTGGGCTGCTAACTGTGAGGGAGAGGTGCGAAACCATCAGATGCCTCAGAGAGAATGATGAGAGGTCCCACTCCCCTAAGATTTACAGTCTTGAAACCTACAAGGGCAGTTCTACACTGTCCTACAGGCTCATCCGAGTCGGAATTGTCTTTATGACTGAGCGGTTGGTTGCTGCTGCTTTTGGAACTTTAGTATGTTCTCTGTAGCGCCAGCTCATTCACGCAGCAGAACTCACTATATAAGGGTGCTGAACGTGATGGTAATGCACTACGGGAACTTAATCACAATGAATAACAAGCCATGTCTGCAGCAGTCACCTCTTGGAGTGTAGGTATACTCACAATTGCTTTCTTTCACTGGGGAAAAGCCTATCTCTGGCTTCATAATTAGATC
The DNA here is from genome assembly GCF_050624435.1 of Tenrec ecaudatus. NCBI lineage: Eukaryota > Metazoa > Chordata > Mammalia > Afrosoricida > Tenrecidae > Tenrec > Tenrec ecaudatus. The sequence goes on from NC_134530.1 coordinate 110,197,179, forward strand.
GTTGAAGATTTTAATGGTTGAATATTTTAATATATGACTCAACCAAAAAGTAAGAACATGCTCAGCATATCTTAAACTGAAAGTGTTGAAGGTAAAATTTAAGCCTCAATTTTCAATATGGAAATATTTTATTGACAAATGTTTGATGGCGCAAGAAGGAGTACAAGGAGTCATTTTGCCAAAAAGAGCAAGTCAATATTCCACTATTTCAGCAAGTAGCAGATGAACATGATCCAATGGTACCGAAGAAAGAAGTTCAAGTTGCCTTGAACACATTGGCCAAACACAAGGCTCCAGGAATTAAAGGAATACCAATTGAAATGTTTTGACAGGCTGATGAACACAGGAAAGACTTATTTGTCTATGGCAGGATATTTGCTGACAGCTTCTTGGCCATCTATCTGGAAGAGATTCATACATGGGTCCATTCCAAATACAGGTGATCCAACAGAATGCTCAGCCTAAATGACAGTATCACTGATATCACATGCAAGGGCGCTTTGCTGAAGAGCAAACCGAAAGAGTTGCAGCAGTACACTTCCTAACAGGGAGCTCTGGGAGGTTCAGGCCAGATTTAGCAGGGGAAGCAATACAAGGAATGTCACTTCTGATGTCAGCTGGATATTAGCTGAAAGCTAATGGGAGAATGTTTACTTGTGGGGTATTGACTATGCCAAGGCATTAAAGTGTGCAGATAACAACAAGCTATGCATGGCCTTACAAAGAATGAGATTCCAGGATGCGTCATTGGGCTCACATGGAACTGGTAAATGGATCAAGAGGAAGTCTTGAGAACGGAACAAGTTCATGCTTTAAGGAAAAGAAAGATGTGTCAGAATTGTTTCCTCTAACCATATTTATTCTATATGTGTGCTGAGCATATGATCAGAGAAGCTGAATTATATGAGGAAAAATTCAACACCGGGATTGGAGGAAAGCTTATTATTAACAACCTGCAACATGCCGAGAACACAGGCTTGCTTGCTGAAAATGAGAGGACTTGAAGCACTTGCTGATGAAGATCAAGGATCACAGCCTTCGTCATGGATTCCAACTCAATGTAAAGAAGACCAACATCCTCACCACTGGACAAATGACATCATGATCAATGGAGAAAAGCTAGAAGTTGTCAAGGATTTTATCTTGCTTGGATCTACAACCAATGCTCATGGATCAGCAAGCAAGAGATCAAGCAGAACATTTTGATCACTGGGTAAATGTGTTGCACAAGACCTGTTTAAAGTGTTGAAAATCAGGGATGATATTTTGAGGACTAAGGTGTGCCTGACCCAAGCCATTGTATTTTCAGTTGCCTCATGCATATTAAAGATGTACATTTAATGAGGAAGACCAAAGCAGAATTGATGCATTTGAATTGTGGTGATACACACGAATATGAACTGCCAAATGGAAAAAGAAATATCTCTCAGAAGAGCGCCCTTAGAAGCAAGAATGGCTATACTTTCTCTTACTGTGGATGTGTCGTCAGGGGAAAACAGTCCCTGAAATGGGACATCATGCTTCGGAAATAGAAGGTCAGTGAAAACGAGGAAGGCTCTCAAGCAGATGGGCTGAAACTGTGCCTGCCACAGTGAGATCAAGGCTAAAAACCATGGTGAGGATGCAGGAATGAATGGTACTATTGTGCAGAGGTTTGCTAGCACGGGAATTGACTCAATATCAACAACTCAACCACTAAGTTTCATATTGAATGGATTTATATGAGGATGAAAAATATCTCTTTCTATCTGCAATTTACTTGAATTTAGGTCTTGTTCTCTGGAGATGTATATATATGCCATCTTCTCACTTTTGCAAAAGGAATGACATTGAATTACCAGGTAATGAAATAAAGTAGACATACCTTCTGATGTGATTGGGTTAGGATACCCAGATACTCTGCCTTTTGTCATAAACAATAAATAATCAATGTTAGATATCTAGTGATAAACGGGGGAGGGGGCTGGTGGACTAGTGGGTATAATTGTGATGCTACCTGAAAGGTCGACACTTTGAAACCACGAGGAGAAAGACAGGGCTTTCTACTCCCATAAAGAGTTACAGTTTCCGAATGTCACAGGGGCAGCTCTACCCTGTCCTATGAGGTCACTATGAGTCAATATCAGCTAGAGGGCAGTGAGATTAATGTTTGGTTTTAAGGAATAATCACAAGTTCTCCCTGCACTCAAATAAGGCAAGGCAAAGGTCATTGATAGTCACCTAATCTGGCTTATTATTATGCCCAGGCTAAAGAAATTAAAGACAAGGAATTAAAATGAGAGCTATTTATTAGCTGTTACATTTATAAACTTAGTTAATATTTTAGTTTGTTTGTTTGTTGAGCACAGCTCAAGTTCCAAGAAATGTTCCTGCTGCATTTATTGAATGAATGCAAGAATTAATAGGAGATGCTGAATCCTAGATTGTACCATATTGTGTTGATATATATATATATATATATATATATATATATATATATATATATATACATAAGACTAAGACTCTGCCCAACCATTACTGATCTGAGATAGCACACCTGGATAAGAGGTGAGATAATCAGCATTTCCCTTGATTATCACCTTTCTTAAATGTATCTAGAGAATCATTCACTCACCCCCAATTACAGGTGACTAACCTCACAGAGATGAGACGAATCTATTACAAGGGCCTATCACCTTCTAAAATTAATGGTGTTGTTGCTTTCTTTCTAGAATAATTCCTCAATATAGACAATTATTTTGTAGGTAGACCTTGCAGTCCTTCATTGGGTTTATTCACAGTCTCTGGTCAAAGCCCTCAGGGCCTTTTCCTGCCCTTCAGAAACAAGATCTTCAAATCTCAGAAAACTGAGAGAACACAGTTTATTCAATGTGGGGAAGGGTTGAGCAGTAAAAATAAAGGAGAAATTGAAAATGAGGGAAAAAGCACTAGTTAATATTTCTTTTTTTGTCTAGTTCATTTTTAATCGTTTTACTAGGGGCTCGTACAACTCTTATCACAATCCATACATGCATACATACATTTGTACATTCATTGCCCTCATCATTCTCAAAACATTTGCTCTCCACCTAAGCCCCTGGCATCAGATTCTCATATTTCCCCCCTCACTCCCTACCCCCCCTCCCTCATGAGCCCATGATAATTTATAAATTATTATTTTGTCATATCTTTCCCTGTCCAACGTCTCCCTTCACCTACTTTTCTGTTGTCCCTCCCCCAGGGAGGAGGTCACATGTACATCCCTGTAATGGGTTCCCTCTTTCCAACCCACTCTCCCTCTAACCTCCCAGCATCACCACTCACACCACTGATCCTGAAGGGATCATCCACCCTGGATTCCCTGTGTTTCCCGTTCCTATCTGTACCAGTGTACATCCGCTGATCTAGCCAGACTTTCAAGGGAGAATTCAGATCATGATAATGGAGGAGGGGAGGAAGTCTTTAGGGACTAGAGGAAAGTTCTATGTTTCATCGGTGCTACATTGCCCCCTAACTGGCTTGTCTCCTCCCCGAGGCCTCTCTGCCAGGTATCTCCAGTGGCCTACAAATAGACTATGGGGTTCCACTCCGCACTCATCACCTCATTCACTATGGGAACATTTTTTGTTCTGAGGATGTCTGATACCTGATTCCTTTGACACCTCGTGATCGCACAGGTTGGTGTGCTTCTTCCATGGAGGCTTTGTTGCTTATTTACCTTCAAGCTTTTAAGACTCCAGATGCTATATCTTTTGATAGCCGAGCACTATCAGCTTTCTTCACCACATTTACTTATTTGCCAGTTTGTGTCTTCAGTGGTTGTGTCTGGAAGGTGAGCATCATAGAATGCCAATTTAGTAGAAGAAAGTATTCTTGCATTGAGAGAGTACTTGAGTGGAAACCCAATGATCTTCTGCTACCTTAATACTAAACCTATAAATATATGCACATAGGTCTATTTTCCCATCCTCATACATAAATATATTTGCATATGTACATGGCTTCATCTAGACCTCTATAAATGCCCTTTGCCTCCCAGCTCTTTCCTCTATTTCTCTTGACTTTCCTCCTGTCCCACTATCATGCTCATTCCCCACCAGGGTTTCAGCAATTCTTCTTGGTTATATTACCCTTGATCATGCCCTACCAGGATTCCCACACCCTCCTCGCCACCAATTTGGAACACTTGTTGTTCCCTTGTCTCTGGGTTTGTTAACCCCACTTCCTTTCCCCCCTACCCACTCCCATAATATTTCTAACATAACATTTGTTCACTTTACTTTTGAACTGTGTTTCTCTATTGTAGATATATTTTTATATGTCAGTCTCTTCCTCTTATACCGTGAGTTACTTATGGGTAAAAATACAGTTCATTGACTTATCTATTTCCAGTTTCTAGCACAATTCATAAAAGTTTCCCATAACTTCTCACTGAATAAATGAATGATGAATTAAAAAGATAAAGCAGAATTGTACACATATATTATTCAATTTAATGTAAAAGTATACAGTTCAAGAATAGATAACAAAATTTCAAATATCTACGCAGATAATGATAGATGGGAAAGAATTTAAGTTAATTTTTTCACACAACAGAATAGACAGCTTAAAGAAATATTGATGATAAATTTTATCTTTTCTACTGATGTACTTTTCAATATAATCAAAATATTTAAGCACTGTTTTGATATACATTTTCACGTGCCATTTACCAACATGAATCAGATTATTAAATGCAAACAATCTTTTTGAATTTCAAGTACATGTTAAAACACTCCAATAGTTATAAATCAGCTTCAGTCGTGTTTTGATATCTGCTGGAGGATGTTCACATTAAGATAAATGGATTGTCATGTTTTGAAAACTGTTTAGTTTCAGATTTAGGGAACCATCTGTTCTCTGATGAATGGTTCTGTGTATAAGAGTGGGCATATTGATCTAGTTTTTTAAAAATAAATGTCATAGCTAATTATTTCTTTAAGAATGCAGTTCTCAGCCCCCCTCATCTCCATGACCTCTTTTGAAGATAACTATGTAATAAGGGCTTATGCTCACATAATAGGTTCCCTTATCATGCAAAAACATTCGTTTAAAAACTGCAGGAAAAGAGGTGATAAGTTGAACCTGAAATATTTTTGACTGAGTAATGTCCTCTATTGGAGTATGTCACTGTTTTTTAATGAGCACATATTGTGCAATACAAACATTAAACTATCAAGAAGATAGGTGAACCCGTTCCCTTTGCCACTAATCAGCCAGATTCATTTTTGAGAAGACAGATAACTCAGTCTTATCCTCCTCAAATTTGTTGAGACACTGCTAGTCAAGATCATCATCAGAGAAAAATAATAAAAACAATAAAATTGACATACACCAAAGCAGTATGTAAAGATCCATAGATCTCGTGAATTATTGGACATAAGTTATTTCGAGGTTCTGAGTATTTTTGAAGCTATTTCAATTCTAGCCCACAGATCTTCACTTAAAAGCACAATCCTTGAGGTATTTTAGTTCTGATTTGCATAGAAATGAGCAAGGAATTCACTTGTAGTAAAACCCACAATGCCATCACCCATATATTATCGTTTACTAATGTATTTATTAATTAACTAATTCATTAGCTAGATTGATAATGTTCCCGTATGTGTATTATAGTAGAGACCTAAATTTATGAGGATTAAGTATAGAATTTATAGAGAAATTTTAGTCAAATCAGCCTTATACACACCTATCCTCAATTCAAATAAAGCTGCTTTTATTTCTAATATTACAGATTTCTTTTGCTTTGAAAAATAAATCAAAATGTTTTCTTTAATTTTTTTGCAATACAAAGTAATAATTATTTTTGCCTCAAGGATTAAATAAAAGTTGTTTCTTACTGATTGAAATATAGAGAAAAGGAAATAGCTCACTCGTTGCCTCATATCTTCCCACCTAATTCTGATGGTGTCTCTTTTTGTGTCTGCTAACCATGTGGGAAATTAAATCAATGTTACAAGACGAATAATCTCTGTTCCTAAAATCTCTGCCACTGCAATGGTAATCCTTGGAAGATATTTTGAAATAGATGACTCTTTCCAGTGAATGCTTTCCTAATTTTAATGAAGACTGTATAGTCCCATAAAACTGATCTATTTTATTACTTGGAATTTTCCATACTAAGTAAAAGAGGGTGACTCTAGTTAACAGAATTAAAAAAGAAGTTATTGACAAGACATGAAGAACATTAATATTGGTAATTACCAGCGTGTTTGACATATCACCCAATCTAAAATACTGAGTACTTTATTACATTACTTAATTTTAATGATGTGCAAAATAAATTAAAAGTTATTCTATGGTTACTCAATGAATCTTTGGTTATGTACAAATTAATATATTGATTAACTCCCTCTAGGAATATATAAATGTCACAATACTTTGTCTGAATTGTTACTTGCTATATTCTTAGTTCCTAGCAGGTATATAAGACATACAAATATTACATACACAGAAAATACTTTCATAAACTTAGATTGATACTTCTTGGTTTATGCTCATAAGAAGTGTGCAGATTGTTTAACATACTCATAAATATGCATCATAAGAGAAACTGATGTAATATCCTAAAGGGTTTTGTTTTTAATCTGTTTGGGGATACTTGGTAAGAACCTGGTTTAGAGCACACTCGTTTGTTTAAACGGAAAGCTATAGACTACAGTCTGAATTCTGGAGGACTTCTTCCTGAGAAGATCTCGTTTTGTGTTTTAATCTGTAAGACAACATTCATTGTTACAGAGCTGCCGAGACAGTTCACAATCACTTTTCCTTAAAATTGGAAAAGCATTGAAGTGGTAGAGTCAATTATGATCAGAATGTCGGCCATAGTGTGCATAAAATCATAACATACAATCCAATGTGAATAAATTCATAATTAGCCAATTGATCTTGACTCATAGGATATTTATAGAACAGAGGAGGACTGCCTCTGTGGGCTTCCAAGACAGTAATTCTCTCTCTTTTATTTTCTTTCATTTAAAAAAAATCATGACGTGCATTCCAGATGCATTTCAGAGTTCACTCCGGTCCAGGTAAGTACTGAGAGCTGCAATTTTGGATTTTATCCAGAAGATGGGGGGTTACATTAACTTGTGAAAATCATTCCTCCTAAGTCAGCCTATTTCTTTTAGATATCATTAAATGTTGGGAAAAAAATAAAATAAATCATTTTATTTGGGCGAGAAAGCCTCATCATTCTGCCCCCGAGTGTCTGGTTGTTTCTCATTACTGTCCTATCAATTAGTAGATCAATGGCTAACTCATTATACCATGCATTTGTTGCACCATTTGTTTTAGTTGATGAGAATAACAGGGATTATGTATATCCTACTAAATAAATATGTAAGGTTGTGATCAATAAATTTAAGGGTGACAGTATACAGGGTAAAATTATGAAGAGGTAAACAAGGGACAGATCTTAAAAGGTCTTCTTGTCTTCTGTGTTATGAAATTTTGATTTTGAATGAAATAATATGGGGATAATCTAATACAATTCAAATATGAGAATTACATGATCATATCTGCATGTTAAAAATACAACTATGAAAAAAATACAGCTATGGATAATTGCTGGAGAGAGTTTAATTTTAAAAAAGAGAAAAATTAGAATACTACCATGAAGTCTTGCAGATAAGATGATATATTTTTAAGACATAGTAGTAGAAGTGTATTTTTCAAACTCAAAATATTACAAAACACTAATATCAAAATGTAATATAAACACTCTTATAGCAACATGTGGCAATCAGTGGAAATATTCTGAATAAGGAGGTCATTATATATCCAAAAGAGGGAATAAAAAACATTTTACAACAAAGAACATAATCAATAATTTTTCAGTACATCATATATAAACAAAAAAGTGAGATAGATGAAAGTGAGTTCATATATAATATAGTATCAATTAAGATGGACTCAAACTTCTAAGTTGTAACACTAAAATTTAAAGACAAACAGTGGTGCTTAAAAATTATGATGAGGGATGGTTTGCAATTTAACTAGTAAACTATCAGCCAAGTTCAGGTAGAGAAAAGAAGACGATTAAAATAAAAATCCCAGAGCTTAGAGATGAAGATACAGAACCTATGTGAGAAGAAATGAGGATACTTATGAAGGTGGGAAAAGCAGAAAACAGATCGTAATTTGGGAACAGGTCTACACAGAAATAAGTCTAAAATATAAGTAAAACGGTCTGGGTTTGGTCAGACAATAATAATTTTATATTTCTGTCAAATACTTGAGAGATAACTAGACCTAGACTTTTAAATTCACCAGATTGAAATCCCAGGAGAAAGAGGGGGGCGAGAAAGTAATAAATAAAGATAAGCTACAGATTACGATCAAGAATTCACTCAACAAAAAGGTATACATGAATCCTCAAAGGGAAATCAAAAATAAATTCTGGTATATTAAAATAAACACATAGCTGGAAATGTCATGGTGAAACACCAAAAACATTCATGATAAAGAAACATATCTTCTAAGGAAAAATCAACAGTTTTCTTTTTTTTTTAACATTTTGTTAGGGGCTCATACAACTCTTATCACAATCCATACATATACATACATCAATTGTATAAAGCACATCTGTACATTCTTTGCCCTAATCATTTTCAAAGCATTTGCTCTCCACTTAAGTCCTTTGCATCAGGTCCTCTTTTTTCCCCTCCCTCCCCACTGCCCCCTCCCTCATGAGCCAAGTTCAGGTAGAGAACTTGATAATTTATAAATTATTATTTTGTCATATCTTTCCCTATCCGGTGTCTCCCTTCACCCCCTTTTCTGTTGTCCGTCCCCCAGGGAGGAGGTCACATGTAGATTCTTGTAATCGGTCCCCCCTTTCCAACCCACTCACCCTCTACTCTCCCAGTATCACCCCTCACACCCCTGGCCCTGAAAGTATCATCCACCCTGGATTCCATGTGCCTTGAGCTCCTATATGCACCAGTGTACAACCTGTGCTCTATCCAGACTTGCAAGGTAGAATTCGGATCATGGTAGTTGGGGGTGAGGAAGCATTTAGGAACTGGGGGAAAGCTGTATTCTTCATCGGTGCTACATCGCACCCTGACTGACTCATCTTCTCCCCAAGACCCCTCTGTGAGTGGATCTCCAGTGGCCGACAAATGGGCTTTGGGTCTCCACTCTGCACTTCCCCCTTCATTCACTATGGTAATTTTTTTTTGATGAGGCCTTATACCTGATCCCTTTGACACCTCGTGATCAAACAGTCTGGTGTGCTTCTTCCATGTGGATTTTGTTGCTTCTGAGCTAGATGGCCGCTTGTTCACCTTCAATGTGGTGAAGAAAGCTGATGGTGCCAGGCTATCAAAAGAGATAGCTGGGGTCTTAAAGGCTTGAAGATAAGCAAGTGACCATCTAGCTCAGAAGCAACAAAGCCCACATGGAAGAAAACACCAGCCTGTGTGATCACGAGGTGTCAAAGGGATCAGGTATAAGGCATCAAAGAACAAAAATTCATATCATTGGCTGCACACCTCCATGATACGATCGCCAAAGACAAATGGGTGCATAAGCAAATGTGGTGAAGAAAGTGGATGGTGCCCGGCTATCCAAAGAGATAGTGTCTGGGGTCTTAAAGGCTTGAAGGTGAACAACAGAGTTTTCTTATGAAAAAAAATTAAGTGTGCTGTGAGAAGAATCTTTTTAGAACCAATTTTGAAATTTGGGAGTATGAAAAACAATTAATGATCCATTTATGAATCCACCTGTTGGCTCTGATAGTGTCATCTTATGCTAAGACCCAAACCCAGGTTTTGATGCTATTGTTGTGTCTTGTTTTGTTTTTTTTAGCATTATTTTAGAGCAGATAGAAGTTTACAGAAAAACTGTGCAGAAAATTCGAAGAATTTTCACATAGCCACTCCTCCCCAGGCTCACAGTTTTCCAGTTATCGACATTCTGCAAGAGTGTGGTAAATTTGTTTCAACTGAAGAATTAACATGAGTACCTTTTTTTTAACTAAAGTACATAAATAACATTAGGGTCTGCTCTTTGGACAGTTCTAGAGATTTTTAAAAATCCATAATGAACTGCAGGCATAATTAGAATATTATACAAAATATTCTCACTACTCTAAAAATTCCATGCACTTCATCTATTCACCCCTTTGGCTTCCCTCTGAGCTGACTGCAATCAATTATTTTCATTTGTGTTTAGTTTTACCTACCACATTTTTTGGCCTTTTATTGAGTTTCAGAATTGGGATTGTACTGTCTGCCATCTTTTCTGTCTGGTTTCTTTCATACATCAACGTTCATTTAAACTTCTTCCATGTTTGTTATACTTTAATAGCTCATTTATTGATAAAAATACTCCTTTGCTTGGCTGTAGCCATTAAAAATATAAATTACTTTCATTTAGACAATTTTGTGTAACTCTGCCACAAACATACAGATGTAGATTTTGTGGGGACATAAGTTTACAAATCATTAAACCCAAATAAACACAAATGCTGAATCAAAAGGTAATTGTGTGCCTAGTCTGTTAGACTGGTAGACTAGAGAAACAGATACAGAGATACTCGTATGTGTGTAAGAGAGAGCTTCATATCAAAGAGCAATTGTATATTGAGAAACATCCCAGCTCATTCCAGATCACATTCATAATAACTCTGATATTAGCCAGTATGTCCAAAACTAGTCCATAAATTCCTCTTTAGACTGACAGAGCACATGCATCGCTGCCGAAGAAAGGATGATCACAGGCTGGTGCGGAAAATCATGGATCCAACAGCAGTAGAAGCATATCAGCACTGGCAAAGATGAGAGAGAGACAGAGAGAGAGAGAGAGAGAGAGAGAGAGAGAGAGAGAGAGAGAGAGAGAGAGAGAGAGAGAGAGAGAGATCCTCCTGTTCTGATGGCAGAATCAAGAAAGATCGAATGCCACACCTACAAGGAGGGGCTAATCACACTGTGACCTCATTGACAGGCTAGACTCCACCAATTCATTCTTTTATAAGTTGACATGAAATTGTGTAACTACCACACCTAGCTTTAGAAGAAGCAGCCAAATCTCTTCCAAATTTGCTGTGTGTGTGTGTTAGCCTCAGTCAACTAGAGAAACAAATCCAGGGAGCGTCATATGTGCATAAGAGAGAGTTTTATATAAAGGGTAAGTGACATTAAGAGAGCATCCCAACCCAGTCCAATCCAAGCCCGTAAGTTTGATATTAGACCATATGTCTGATACCAATCTATAAAGTCCTTTTCAGACTCACAAAACACATGCAGTGACGCCGAATGCAGGACAATCACAGGACAGTGGGTAGAAAGTCGTTGGATCCAGTGGCATTGTAAGCATCTCAGCGCTGGCAGGGGTCTCCATGTGGCTTCTCCAGTTCCCAGGGCATGGGGGTCAATCAGCAAAGTGCCATGTGTCTTGTCAGCAGAGTGTCTGTCAGGGAGTGAGCTTTGCTAGTAGAGAATCTCCAAGGGAGTGAGCCGAGATAGAGAAAGAGAGAGAGAGAGAGAGAGAGAGAGAGAGAGAGAGAGAGAGAGAGAGAGAGAGAGATTGTCTTCCGTTTTCAAGGAGGAAATCTAGGAATTCTCAGGAAAGCCATGCCCACACAGATGCCTCTTTGGCTATGATCCGATTGAGAGACTAGACTCCACCCCTTCACTCTTAACCTCTCAAATCCCAAATTGACACCAGATTATGTAACTACCACAAAGTGTTAGTATTCCCAACATTAATAATGGAATTATTCCCTTGGTTCCAGATGCTTGTCAACATTTAGTGCCATCAGTCTTTCATATTTTAGTCTCCCAATAGATGTGACCATTACTCATCTCTCAATTCATCATACTGTAAGGTTTTGCAAGCTGCTTGATGGTATAAACTACACCACCAATACTCTGAACGTCCATAGGCTGTCTCACAGTGGAACAGTTTCGGTAGAGAATCCCGAGTAAAACACACTGGGGAAAATAGTTTTCTTCTAAGGGATTGGGCATTGAAGTGTGGCGGTATATGGTGTGAGGTAGTTCTGGAAGACAAGCCGCACATGTTTGAAGACCCTAAGAATATGGTGGTGGAAGACCGGCCTCCTCATAGTGAAGTCACAATTAATGACATGGATGGGGAAAAAAAACAACTTTGGGCACTTTTGTTTGCTAATGGGAAAGATTCCAAATGCACAGAAACAGCTGCAAAGGTCCCTTAATAATCGATTTGTAAATTATATAAAATCTGAATTTAGGATATTAGAAGTTGTTAAAAATGAAAAAGAATGCATAAAATTTTATACCATAATGTTGGTTACTTGAAATAGATTGGTATTGGCCTTTCTGATCAGAAATTCATACAGTTTACTATGCTAAGAATGGGAAATTCAAAGGGGCTGGCACACATTGTTAAAAAGAACATTTGAAGATCTATATTGAAGTGTTATGCTGTGTGTTAAATAATATCCATACACCTACAAGAGAGATGAGTTAATATAATTATTCAATATATGTACCAGCCAATGAAGAAATAGAAAATTCTTCTAAATTTTTCTGTCAGAAATTGATCAAACATGCAATCAAGGTGCAATAATAACTACTAGTGATTGAAAGTTGGAAATAGAGGAAGGATCATTAGTTGGAAAATAAGAGTTTTTGATATAAATTAATCTGTAGATTGCATTACAGAATTCTGAAAGACCAATGCCTTATATGCTAAGCAATTGTTTGCAACAACTTAAACAGCACATATATCAGAATTCACTGATAAATTGACTCAAACTCACTGTCCTCAAGTTGCTTTCTACTCAAATCAATCCTCTGAGCAGAGTAAAACATCCTGTGGGTTTCTGAGACTAGAAATCTTTGTAAGAGTAGAAATCCTCACCAGATAAAATACACAGGAATCAAAAAACTACATCTGTGAAAAACACTACAAAATTGATTTCTTTTAGAAAGAGTAAAACAAAGTTAGTCCTAATGAGGTGGAGATTAAAGATACCCCAAATGTTTAATTTTTTCAAAACAATGTACCACTCTATTTAAAATCAGGAAAGTTGTTCATCAGGGTTATATCCGATCACCATATTTAGTCAATCTGTATGCCAATCAAATAATCAGAGAAGCTGGATTATATGAAGAAGAATGAGACATTGGGATTATTAAAAGCCTGCAATATGCACAGGATACAACCTTGCTTCCTGAACATGAGGAGGACTTGTAACACTCTAATGAAGATTAAGGATTGCAATCTTCAGGTTGATTACTCAATGTAAAGTCAATGTAAAGACCCAACTCCTCACAACTGGACCACTAGGTAACATAATAAATGGTAAAAAAGTTACCATTGTCAAGAATTTTGTCTTTGGATCCACAGTCAATTTTCATGGTGTATCCTGTACATCCACAAGCCTTCAGAAGTAATCAATCAAGTCAGGTGATAGGCTGTAACTCCAATGTCAAACACTGGAAGTATTATCGAACCAAACCAGAGGCAGGATCCAGAGCAAGGCAGTGGAAATCTGAAAGTACAAGCAAGTCTCATGTGCCTCGAGAGAGGCCAAAAATCACAGTGGGACTCATGCCAGGATGAGTCCCTAAGGTTTGGACCAGCAGACTTTTTCAGTGCAACTGATATCTAATTGGTGTTTGTCATGAGTGACCCAATCCTAGTTTTCTGGACCTGTTCCGTTGGAAAGGGGAAGTCAAAAATGGCTTGGTAGACACATGGTTTTTGTCGACTGTAGACCACAGCCCCGGTGAAGCAAACGACAGTGGCTTAAGAACACCCTCTAGTAAAATGGGAACTCAAATATATTCCATCATCCCGTATCATTGGCATAACAGATAACTTCCTCCACAATAGGACCATAACCATAGCTCTAGAGCAGGACTTCACAAAGTGGGAGCACTGGACAGATCCAGGGAGGCAGAATAGCGTTGGGTAAAATGGAATACAACCAAGGGGTAAAGGACACATAAAGAAGAGAAGAAAAATTTGAAAAAAAAGTAATGTGTGTCTCATCCATTGTATACTACAGAATTAAAGTTTTTGCTTATAGATCTTAAACAAATGCTATCAGGAAAGCCTATCATGCATTCTCAGGAAGTCCAACATGCTTCAACATGAATGTGCACATGTAATGACTTGTTTACAATATCATACTACAAATAGTTAATATACATGAAATCTAGTTTAGGTTGTTTCTGAATTCTGTGACAAGCAGTTAATAATAGTTAAGGTGCACTAAGTGTTTTAACATATTAATTAATATTCACTACTTTGATCTTTATAAATTGTGGGTCGAAAAATTGTGGGTAACATACAAAGAAAAATGTATTTTTTGTTTAAATAAAACAGAATTATAGATGTGCTTTATAAGATTTTATACATACCTACTATATATTTTTGTGTCTTATACTATTAATTACTAATAAAATCAAAACAGGCTTGTGTTGTTGCAAGTGTACAGTCAATGTATTTGTTGGATTTTTATTACAGTATTAATAAACACTAGGGATGGATTTTAAAAACATCTATTAACCAATAACATTTACACCAATAGAATCTTCTGTGATAACTGTTAAATACGGCATAAGATAATAAGAAAAAATAAGGGAAGGCTAAATTAAAACTATTAACTGATATTTAATTGATACAAACTTGCTTGCTGACAGTTAAAGATAACTGGATCACTTGCTGATCAGATTAAGATCAAGGACTGCAGCTTCCAGTGTGGTTTCTCTCTCAATATAAAGAAGGTCAAAATCCTCACAATTATACCAAGAGGTAATATTATGATAAATGAGGAAATATGGAAGTTGCAAAATATTTTGTTCAGCTTGGGTCCACAATTATTCTCATAAAAGCAGAAGTGAAGAGATCAAAAGATACATTGCATTAGGTAAATCTGTGGCACAAGACCTCTCTAGAGTATTGAAGAGCAAGGATGTCATTTTGAAGACTGAAGTACACCTGACTCAAACCACAGTATTCTCCATTTCTTTATATGCTGTGAAAGTTAGGGATTGAATGAGGAAGACCCTAGAAGAACGCACGCATTTGAATTGTGGTGCTGGAGAAGAATACCGGAAGTACCAGAGACTGCTGAAAGAACAAACAGATCTGTCTTGAAACAAGCAGGGCAGGAGTGGCCCTTGGAGGCAGGATGGCGAGACTTTGTCTTACATGCTTTGGCGGTATTGTCAGGAAGGACCAGTCCCTGCAGAAGGACATCATGTTTGGTAAAGTAGAGGGGTAGCAAAGGAGAGGAAGGCCTCACAGGGATGAATGGACCCCATGACTTCCATGGTGGGCTCAAGCACAGGAAGGACTGTGAGGATGGCCTCAGTCAGTGTTTAGTCTTGTTGTGCATAAGGTCACTCACTATGGGTCGAAACCAACTTGATGGTAACTAATAACAACAACGTGTTTTAAAATCAATTATTTCTTGATAAATTTACTTGGAAATAGGCAATTTAATGTCAAATACATAGTATATCTAAGACTGATCAAAGAATGAAACTCACTTTATTCGTTCTGTTATTATTTCATTTCTTCTTTTGTCTTCTTATGCAAATACCATCTGGTGTCATGTGAGTGGTTCAATAACATTACTACTGGAAAAATTTGGTTCGGATAAGATAAATTGCACTTTTTCAATTATTTAAATAGTTATATCTTCAGATAATTATATGGTGATTAAAAAGCCCATATTTTCCAGACAATAGCATAACTAAACCTAAGAAAAATTAAACAATTTATTATAGAATATCTTAACTGTGGCTCTATTTGGTCTGCTAGCAATATGTTACCTATGAAATTTTCCAAAATATTTTTTAAATGAATCTATGAAGCCTTGTAAGACTATAAGAATATTTACCAAAGGTTTGTGAAGATACAAATATATCATATTTTCTAGGAGCTAAAGCCTATAAAATAAGATGTTATTTTGTTACTAATTGCTCAATCAGGAAGACTTCATAGTATTGATGAAAAATTAATTCTGCCACTTGTAAGTGACACGCACTATGCTACACAAGCCATCATTTGATATTGCTAATAAAATTTGTTTGAGGAATGATACAGTGCAAAGTAGAAGAGTTAAAATAGATCAATCCATTGAAGATTCAGTATGTGATTATTTAACAAACATCTCAGATCTCTACACAGCCTGATGATTCAAGTTTGCCAGGAAATGAAATCTTACATTTTGATGTGTAATTCACAAAAGTGGAAATTTGCTAAGAATCATTTTGTTAAAATTTTGCAAACCGATCTAAAGGAGAATCAGTATTTCATGCGTTACATAAGGTTTTTGTTTTGAATAAAAATAATTATCCACCCTGTCTGCCCCTTTACCCTCTTTGCTTGGGACTCTGTGCCTTTCTCCAAGAGTGACCCCATGTGGGCCACAGGCCCTAGAATCTAACCTGATAGCTGTTAGCACCCTGTTGTGTTGCCACCAACCTTGGACTGAAGCGGCTCTACACCCTCTGACCTTTGATGTTCCCTGCATCCTGCTTCACCTTTGTGTGTCATCAGGTTCTGGTTACATGAGTCTGATGAGGACTCTGGCTAGAATCAAACCCAGGGACTTGAGTTAGACTATACTGGGAGGCTTCCTTGGTATTAAATTCTTTCTTGATATAACATTCTTTTGTGTATATACTTATACATTATATATATATTTTTTCCACTGGTTTTGTTCCTCTAGCCAGGGGTCCACTTTTTAAACAGGGGCCAGTTCACTGTCCCTCAGACCTGTTGGAGGGCCAGATTTTAGTTTAAAAAATAACTGAACAAATTCCTATGCACACTGCACATATCTTATTTTAAAGTAAAAAAAAGCAAATTGGGTAAAAACACCCGGGGGGCCGGATAAATGCCTTTGGCGGGCCACATGTGGCCCATGGGCCATAGTGTGTGGATGCGTACAGGACATCTCAACCTAACACAGTTTGATACAGTGCTAATGTTCCTAGAAAACAAATATTATTTTTATGAGCTAATTCAATGTATTCAAAAATGACATAGCTGATTTGACAGACTTGTTTAATAAATTTGATGAAACAAATCTACAATTCCAAGGCAAAGAGATGGATTTAATAAAAACAAAAACTGTTCCTTCCACATTTGTGGCAAAATTCCTGTACAAATAAAATTTAGTGCTAGAGGAATTCAGCCAGGTTCCAAATTTATCTACCACAGAAAAACATGACAAACACGTGCTTGAAATTATCAGCACTTGGAAGCTCTCTATTCTTACTTCAATTAACAATCTGAACAACTCTTACAATGAACAAACCAAACTGGGTTTGGGACCCTTTTTAAAATACAAGCACAAAAGAAACTCCAAAATTACAAGAGAATCTAATCCAAGTAACAACAAAGGAGGAATAGAAATTGAAATTAAAAAATGGCTACCAACAATTATGACAGCCAAAGCAGGTGCTTATACTGTATGCTAAATTCTGAGCTGCAGTAAACTTCTGCATCTCATTCTCTTCATCACATTGAGAATATGAGTTCAGGGCACTCTCAAATTTGTGAACTAAAGAAAGAACCTCACTCTAAATAGAAAATTGCAGTGATTTAGGAATTTTTTAAAAATTTTGCCTGTAAACAGTTTTTGTTTCTTTTCTTTTTTTTAATTAATAAATCTTTTTATTGGGGCTCATACAACTCTTATCACAATCCGTACATACATCAATTGAGCAAAGCACCCTTATGCATTCATTGCACTTGTCATTCTCAAAATTCACCTTCCACTTGGGTTCCTGGAATCAGCTCGGTTTCCCTTTTTTCCCCCTCTCCTCCCTCTCCGCTCCTCCCTTCCCCCTGGTCCCTTGATAGTTTATAAATAATTATTATATCTTATCTTACACTCCCCGGCGTCTCCGCTCACCCACCTCCCCATTGTCCATCTCCCAGAGAGGAGGTTACACATAGATCTCCAAGATCGGTTTTCCCTTTCTATACCCCCTTCCATCCTGGTGTCGCCACTCCTACCACGGGTGTTGAGGGGTTCGTCCGTCCTAGATTCCCTGTGTTTCCAGATCCCTACTGCACAGCTGTACATTCTCTGGTATAACCAGGTCTGCAAGTTAGAATTGGGGTCATGATAATTGGGAGGGGAGGAAGCATTCAGGAACTAGAGGAAGGTTTCAAGTTTCATTGTTGCTACACTGAACCCTGAGTGACTCATCTCTTCCCCACTACCCCTCTGCAAGGGATATCCAGCTGTCTACAGATGGGCATTGGGTCCCCATCACACACTCCCCCTCATTCACGGTGATGTGATTCTCACCACCACCCTGCCTTTGTTGTTTGAGACCTGGTATCCTCTGCCCTTCACGATCACCTATGTTGGTGTGCTGCTTCCATGTGGGCTTTGTTGCTTCTGGGCTAGATGGCCGCTTGTATGCTTTCAAGCCTTTAAGTCCCCAGGTCCTATACCTCTCAGTAACCGGGCTCCATCAGCCTTCTTCACCACACTTGCTTATGCACACTTTCGTCTTCAGCGATTATGTAAGGAAGGTGATCACACAATGATTGTTTTTGTTCTTTGTTATCTCCTACATGGTCCATTCAACACCTTGTATTCACTTAGGCCGTGTGCTTCTTCTCTGTGGGCTTTGTTGCTTCTGAGCTAGATGGCCGCTTGTTTGCCTTCAAGCCTTTAAGATCCCAGATGCTATATCTTTTTGATAGCCGGGCACCATCAGATTTCTTCACCACGTTTGCTGACACACGCGTCTGTCTTCAGTGATCATGTTGGGAAGGTGGGTATCCTGCAATGACTGTTTAGCAGGGCGAAGTGCTATTGTATTGGGGGATTATGCATGAGGCGGCCCAATGTCCATCTGCTACCCTACTACTGAACCTATAAATATATGCACATAAGTCTATTTCCCCCATAATCATAAATATATTTACATATGTGCATGTCTATATTTAGGCTTCTCTGTATGCACTTTGCCTCCTACTCCTTTCCTCTATTTCCTTTTGCCTTCCTCCCATCCCACTACCATGTTCAGGCTTCATTCTGGTTTCAATAATTCCTCTCAGTTACCTTGCCCTTGACACTCCCTACCAGTCCTCCCCTCCTCTCCCTCCTCTGGTTTTGAACCACTTGCTGTTTCCATGTACCTGTGTTGGGCGACACCTCCTCCCTTCCCCTACCTCCCACTCTCTCATGTCCTTCCAGGACCGTTGGTCCCGTTATTTTCTTCTCTCATTAATTGTCCAGCCTATCTTGTCTAGGTGGACCTGCTGATATAGTAATATGTGCATACAAATGTAGATGACTTTGACAGTGCCTAAGTGGCACATATGAACATGGCTTCAACAACAGCAACACTGACACGCTGATAATCAGAAAAGTCACTAACATACAAAATTTACAAGGTGAAAAAAAGACAAAGAAAAAAGATTTAGGAATTATGCTGCAAAAACGAATGTTAATAAATTCAGAAAAGCAATGAGATCCATGCTCATTAGGCTAATTTTAATGTTATTTGTGATTTTTATTTTAATACTACCCTTTATTATCTTAATTTTGTGTATAATGAAAATGTTTCTATGACTGATTTATAAAAATAATTTTATAACTTCATGATTCAAGGCATCTTATCTACTATAACATATTTCCTTACTATTGTAGGACATAGTTACGCATATGAAAATATAAAGTATGGAAATTTGTAATTATTCACTTCTTTCTATTCACTGAAAGAAAGTATATTTCCAGGGATGGTTGAGTAGTATTTTAAAGGGGACATTAGTCTGTTTTAGTTCAGACCCATCTCATGTAAAGGGTAGAATTTACATTCATAACATAGTGGCTAAAAGGGCCACCTTTAGTAATGAGCTACATCTCACAGACAATAGAAAAAGTCAATATTATTATCTAAAAATAATGCTAAGGGCTGACTGTATAGCGGATCATTTTTTTCATATCCAACTTCAGATTAAAGTCAAAAAATTATAAGTCAATGTGGACCCAAATATGAACTTGAGTATGTCACATTTATATTTATATTTATATATAAAACCATCTCCAGAAGAGATTGAACACATTGGACACTAATGGCATGATGTCGAGAGCATTACCCATGAAAAAAGTTGACGGTAATGAAGAACACAAGAAATGAAAGGAAAATCAAAGTAAAAGTCCAAAAAGACTCTGAAATGTTCTCTTTAATGTTGAGTAGCTAATTCAAATCAAAGAAAAGATTATGTTAAAGTTAAACTGAAATGCTTAAAACAGTAGCTCCCAAAGGCAAAGTAAAGTGTCCTTGTGAAACGTGAATTACCTGCAGTAAGAAAGTCAAAAGACAAGAACACATTTGGCATTTTTCAAGCTCACAGAAGTGAAGAAATAATTCAACCCTTGAATTGTAATATTAAAGGATTCATGGCAAAATTAAGAAAGCAGAAAAAGAAGGTACAAGGAAATCAGAGTTACTGTGCAGAAAAGAATTGGTTAATGTTAAATCAGTTCAAGAGGCAGCATATGATTGATCAAGGGTCCATTACTTTGAAGAAAATATTGGCTAAAAACAGCTCTCCAATTGTACAATTATTTTGATGTGATTGAACAATAGAATTATGGAACGATATGGCATATGTATTAACTCGTGATTGAACAATAGAATTATGGAACGATATGGCATATGTATTAACTCCCAAGTTATAGCAAATTTTTAAAAAAGCATAGTTCCAGGAATAAGTTTTGGGCTCACACTAAATTCTAACTCCAATTTAAGATTTATCATGGTCCTGCTGAATATTCACCCTCTTGAACTGATCACTGAAGATAAGGGTGCTACAGCAAAGTATGGTGATGAAAGCAGATGGTGCCTGGCTATCAATCTGAATAGTGTCTGTGGTCTTAGATTCTTGTATTTAAATTAGCAGCCATGTAAGCAAGGAGTCAGCTAAGTCCACATGGAAGAAGTACACCCGTTTGTATGATCCAAAGATGAAAATTATAATATTTGGACATGGTGAAGAGAAAAAATTTGAGATAAAATTATGAACAGCCAATTGATGAAGAGCTATGGGGGATCATGGGAACCCAAAACCCATCTGCAGAGTATGTAGTCAGACTGAGCCACAGGTAGACCTGCGTGGGCCACAGGTCAGAGACTTGAAGAGGCAGAGACCATTGTAATCTTGATTATGCTGGATCTAACTTGATACTTGTTGTCCGGTTGACCACCCTATAAACGTGACTTGAATTTGTTCCGGGTGCAAGTATCTCTTGTTCTGTGACAGCAGGGGGAAAGAGCACTTGAAAGGATTGTGAATGCACCAACTATTTTAAAAGTAATTTAACCAGGGCATGGTGGTGGCAGGGGTTGTTCTAAATTGGATATGGTGATGATTGAATAATTCTCCTTGATATGAATAAATAGCTGAACTAATGAATTGTATAATATGTAAATTATATGCCAATAAAACTGTTGGGGAAAAAAGTTGAAATACCAAGTGACAATTTTAAATGAGCTGATAGAAAAATGGAAACTCTCATTCATGTCTACAAGTAAATTTGTAAAAGAGTTGCTTAATCAATTTTTTGGAAGAGTATTTATGTCCAATAGAAAAAATAAAGGCAATCAAGTAGAATATGGAAATTTTGAAACAACACCATTACTGGTACATACAAGTGACATGAGCATTGATTATGGATTAAAACAAGGTGAAATCCTTAACTTCAATCTCCTTTCCATTTATAATGTTGCTTACTGGTATACCTGTGAGGATTTTGGTTTTCTCTACATTGAGTTGTAATCCATACTGAAGGCTTCAATCCTTAATCTTCTGCAACAAGTGCTTCAAGTCCTCCTCACATTCAGCAATCAGCTTTGTTCATCTGTATATCGGAGATTGTAAATGAACCCTCCTTCAATTCTGAATATGCATTTTCATATAATGCAATTTTCTGATTATATACTCAGCATACGTATTGAATAAGTTGTTGGTCTTGGAAATTTTATCATGCAGTCTCCAATTTCATTTCTATTCATCAGTATCATATTTTTCAAGTACTGTTCATTTTTGTATCAAACTTTTGCATTCAAATTACCAATAATTATCAATGCATGTTGATATCATGTTTAGTCATTTAAGACTAAAGATGGTAGAATTCTTCATCTCTTTTATCACTAGCTTTGGTGGCTGCTTTGTAAGTTTGAATAATAGTTTTATTGATTGGATTTCCTTGAATGTTGATAGATATGGTCCAATCACAAACATCATTACATTTCAAGCTAAATCTTGAAATATTCATTTTGAAAATGAATGCAATATTTTCTTCTTGTGTGTTTTATTCCCAGCTAGTAAACTGGGATATTGTGATTCAGAATGGCCAATACCGGACTATTTCTGCTCATACTTAGAATACAGATTTTTACGCAATCCACTTCACGTTTACAACTTTCAATTTTCCTAGTGTCATACTTCCTACATGACAAGTTTTTTTATTAATTAATTCTTGCAAATGTTTATTCTTATTATGAATCATGCTCACTCAGCAAATGACTGCCCCAAAGGCTTTCCACCCACTGGCTCATTGACTTCATTATGGTCTACGCTATTTCAAAACAGCAGATCTTGCTCAGTCATATTTTGAGTACATTCTGATCTGAGGGGTTCAAATTCTAATACTATCTCTGACAATGCTCTGCTTTATTCATGAGGTTTTCAGTACCTGTTAATCTTTTAATTCTGCTCATCAGTTTACCCCTGGCTAATTACTCAGAATGGACAGCATATTCGTCTTTGTACTTTGTTCTTAGTTTGGAATGTCTCCTGAAACCTATTCACTTTGGATGCTGCTGCTGGCATTTGCAATACCAGTGACAAGCTTCTAGTTCCACAGCAACACACAAGCCATCAACTGTCACAAACGGACAGAGAGTAGGGTTGTTTTTTATCTAGCTAAATTAAAGAAATAAAAAACTGATGCATCATGAAAGACACAGAAAATATGGGACAACAACAAGTGAAAATTAAGTAAAGTTAAAATTTTGAGTCCCCAACATGCTGCTTCTTTGAGAAAAGTCTTAATAAATAAGTTAAACAAATCACTTACAAACAGAGGCGACCAGAATCATATAAATATTGGGCCACAGAAGAAGCGACTAATAACTGACTATATGCGTAATTATCTAGTTAGTTAAGTTGTATAGATAATAATACACAAATATATAGTGTATATAGTGCATTAGCTTTGTTTTGTGTCACGTTGGTAAGTTTAGGATTCTGTTTGGCAGATTTTCTCCGTCCTCGTTTCTAAGGCTGTACTTCTTTCAAGACAAACTCGGTTGCTCTTCTGTCAGTCTAAAATACTTTCAAGTTTCTCTGTTAACACCATTATTTGAATGCATCACTGTCCATCTATCACATACATTTGAGACAACGGAAAATTCCCTAGCCGTCATACATATCCTTGGCCACAAAGTGACATCATTGTTCTTTGACATTATTAAAAGGTATCTGGACCAGATGTCCCAAATAAAATACATTTGATTTCTTGACTGCTGCTTCCATCATCATTGGTTCAAGCAAAATAAAATCCTCAAAAACTTCAATTTTTTCCATTCATCATGATGTTGTACATTTCTTCAGTTGTAAGGATTGTGATTTTCTTTATGTTGAATTGTTATCCAATCAGAAAGCTTCGACTCAATCTTCAAAACTTTATGTCATCAACAAAAGTTGTGTTGTTTTCATATTGTAGGTTGTTAATATGCCTTCCTCCAATCCTGATGCTTTGTTCTTCTTTATATTGTGCAGTATCTCAAATTACTTACTCAGTATACAGATTGAATAAGTACAGTAAAATGATAACCCTGTAGCACAACTTTCCTGATTTCAAATCATGTAGTATTTATTTGTTCTATTCAAAGTACTATCTCTTAGCCCTTGCGCAGGGTGTTCATGAAATTGAAGTGTTCCAGAATTCCAATCCTTATCAATGTGATCCTGTTATGTTAATCACAGTTGAATGTATTTGATTAGTCAATAAAATACAAGTAAGCATCTTTCTAATTTTTTATGCTTGCAACCAAAATCCATCTGGCGTCAGCAATGATAGCTCTCATGTAAATTTCAGAATCAAAATTCATCAACTAATATGAAATATAAAAATTAGTATATATGAAAAATCCAAGAAATCTACTCTCATAGGAAAAACAATATTGCCCAAAGGGGGCAAATAAATGATCAAAACTGGAAGATTCAATAATAATTTGCAAAATAAAACTTTAATCTTTCTGTAGCATGTATCCTATGGAAACTGTCATCTCACTTACATCTGGTTGATTCCAACTAATAGCAATCCTATAGGAGAGAGCAGAACTCCCACTTTGGTTTTCTGAGACTTTAAATAAAAAAAAAAAAACATTTTATTCGGGGCTCATACAGGTCTTATCACAATCCATCCATCCATCCATTGTGTCAAGCACATTTGTACATTTCTTGCCACCATCATTTTCAAAACATTTTCTTTTTGCTTGAGCCCTTGGTATCATCTCATCAGTTTCCCTCTCCCTCCTTCCTCCTCCCTCCTTCACAAACCCTTGATAATTTATAAATTAATATTATTTTGTCATGTTTTACACTGTCCCACGTCTCCCTTTACCCAGTTTTCTGTGGTCCATCCCCCAGGGAGGGAGTTATATGTAGATCATTGTGATTGGTTCCCCTTTCTACTGCACTTTCCCTCCATCCTCCGGGTATTGCTACTCTCATTATTGGTCCTTAAGGGTTTATCTGTCCTGCATTCTCTGTGTTTCTAGTTCTTATCTGCACCAGTGTGCATCCTCTGGTCAAACCAGGTTTTTAAGGTAGAATTGGGATCTTGATAGTGGGGGAGGTGGGGGAGAAGCATTAAAGAACTAGAGGAAAGTTGTATGTTTCATCAGTGCTATACTGCACCCTGACTGGCTGGTCTCCTCCCCACCAACCCTTCTGTAAGGGAACCTGCAGTTGCCTATAGATGGGTTTGGTGTCTCCACTCTGCACTCCCCCTCATTCACAATGATATGATTTTTTTTGTTTTTGATGCTGTTACCTGATCCTATTGACACCTCATAATCACACAGGCAGGTGTGCTTCTTCCATGTGGACTTTGTCACTTCTGAGCTAGATGGCTGCTTGTTTATTTCCAAGGCTTTAAGACCCCAGATGCTATATCTTTAATAGCCGGGCACCATCAGCTTTCTTCATTACATTTGTTTACGCAAAAGTTTGTCTTCAGAGCTCATGTTGGGAAGGTGAACATCGTGGAATGCCAGGTTATTAGAACAAATTATTCTTCCCTTGAGGGTGTACTTGAGTAGAGGCCCAATGTTCATCTACTACCTTAAAACTAAACCTATATTATATGCACATAAATCTGTTAACGTATCATCATATATAAATATATTTACATACGCACATGCATGTATTTAGACCTCTATACATATCCTTTGTCTCCTACTTCTTTCTTCTATTTGCTTTTACTTTTCTCTCATCCCACTATCATGTTCAGCCCTCATTGGGGTTTCAGTAATCCCTCTTTGTTACATTGCCCTTTATCAAACCCTACCACAGACATATCTATCACCTATGGAGTCAATGATGAATTTGAACTGCTTACCTTGTGGCTAGCAGTTCAGTTCACAGCCACGAGCTGTAGAAAAGAACTGGAAATATACTCCCCTAAAGATTCAAGTTTAAGATAAGGAGCAGCTTTCCTTTATCTTATACAATTGCTATGACTCAAAATCCAAGAGAATAAACTGAACAAAAGTATGCCTGCTTTTTAGTTGATATTAGGTTCCCTTGAATCTGTTCCAGCTCATAGTAACCCTAGATACAGCCTAACGGAAGACAGCTCATTCCTCCAACATCCTCACGGCTTACATGTGTTTGAGCCAATTCTGGCAAACACTTTGTCACACACACATTTCTTTGAGGGATTTTCTCTTTTACACTAATCCTTCACTTTACCAATCCTGCCATCATTCTCCAAGGACTGATACCATAAGATGTGCAATGTACATAAGATGGATAGTCACCATCCTCGCTTCTCAAGAGCATTCTGGTTAGAGTTCTTCCAATAGAGATCTTCATGGTTTGGGATACAAATTATTTTGCAGATTATTCTTCCTTATTTATTATCCAACTTTCATATGCATATATATAAAGGAATGAACAGAGAATGACTTGTGTCAGGCACAATTCAGTCTTCAAAATTACATCTTTGCCTTTTTAAAGAGGTTTGTTTTACTAGACTTGGCCATGATGATATTTAATTTCTTGTCTGCAGCTTACTGTAAGTTAACGTAAATTATTGACATGTTATTCTTCTTTCCATCTATCATGATTCTGTTTTTAGGTTCAAATGTGATGATTTTGGCTTTCCTTTTGCTGAGATGTAATACATCCTGAAGGTTTTGATTTTCATCAGTAAGTGCTTCAAGTCCTCTTTATTTCCACAAACAAGTCTGTGTCATCTGCATATTGCAGACTGTTAATGAATCTTCTAATCCTAATGCCACTTTCTTCACATAGTCCAGCACCTAGGATTATTTGTTCAATAACAGATTGAGTAAGTATGATAAAAGGATACAACCCTGACACACATCTTTCTTGATTTTAACTCTATACAGATTTTGAACTCTGGACAGATACAACGTTGTTCAATTTTCTGTTTGGATTCAATCATTCACAATGTTAACTATTATTTTTACAAACCACACTGTCTTTGCATAGCTACAAGTACAGATAAACGTCTCTCTTTTATTGTTTTCAGACAAGATGAATCAGCAGTGATTTACCTCATTTGACACCCTATTGTAAAGCTGTCTTGGATTTCTGGCACTTCCCTCCTTATGTGGTGGTAATCTTTTAAAAACATGTTCAACATTTTTTCAAGTGACATTAATTATATTTAATTATTTCTGCATTCTTTAGATTACCTTTCTCTGGTATGGGCACAATCATCGGTTCATTTACAGCTGGTTGACCCTGTCTTTTAAATTTCTTGCCATAAGTAAGTGAACACTGCCAATGTGAATCTATTTTTTGAAACATCTCCATAGCTTTTCTGTAAATTCTCAGAACCATGTCTTTGCTAATATCGTCAGCAAAGCTTGAACTTCGTCCTATAGTACCATGAGTTCTTTGGTTCTTCTGTGCTACCTCCTGAAATGGCTGAATGGTGACCAGTTCATTTTGGTACAGTGACCCTCCCCTCTTCCTATGCTGCATCTTGAATCAGTTAATATCTTGCCAACAGAATTCTTCAATATCCCTATTTCAATCTCACATCTTTAATTAATTCTTTCAGTTTGAGAAATGTGTGCTCTTTCCTTTTGTTTTCTACCTCTGGGACTTTTCAATGTTTCATAGTAAGCCTTTACTTCATCTTCTCAAGCCATCTTTCGAAATAAGCCATTCAGCTCTGTGCAGCATCATTCATCTGTGTGACGCAGCTACTTGATATTCAGGGGAAAGTTCTTCTGACATTCATTTTTGTCTCTTCCTTCTTTCCTGTGTAGTCAGTGACTTTTGATTTATACCAATGATCTCTGGTGACACTGTGGGGTAAGAGTTAGGCTCTTCACCATAAAATCGGTATTTTGCATCCACCAGTCATTCCATAGAAGAAAGACGAGGCGGTCTGCTTCTGAAAGATTTACAGTATCTAGAAATTCCAATGGATTATAATGTACTTGATATTATCCCAAAACTCCTTTGTCACCAGGTATTTGAGCTCAGTCCATCTGTTAAGACTCTCCCTAAATTCAGGCTCTTTATTCAAGGTCATAGGGTGACTCTCATGACCTTTGTAAAATTTTCTTCAGCTTCAAACTAAAATCGTAACTGAAAAATTTATTTTCTGTTCCACAATTGAGCACTGTCTTTGCTCTGACTGATGCTATTGAGTTTCTCCAACAATTGCACAAATGCTGTCAGTTGGATTTCTGTGTATTCTCTGGTGATGTGCACTTTTATGGCCATCATTTATGTTGTTGAAAAACATATTTGCAGGGAATAAGTCATTGACATCACAAAGTTCTGCCATGCTCTCTCTGCCGTGATTTCTGTCACTAAGGCCTTCTTTTCTAGCTGCTAGTTCTTCTGCTTTATTTACAACTTTAACATTTAACATGTCTTCTTGCAGGTTTGGTCAATTTCACATTGTAGAAGTCGATAAATGTCTTCGATTTCATTATCTTTGGTATGAATGTTTAGTATATTTGAACACTATTAAAATGGTCTTCGTTGCAGGTGTATATATATATATTATCCTATCGCGGACAATATTGTGTTTCAGGATAGATCTTGAAATATAATTTTCAATATGAATGAAATGCCACCCTCTTAAATTTGTCACTCCTGGCATGATGGACTATGTGTTTTTTGAAATTTAAAAGAGCTAATATCAGTCTATTTCAGTTCACTTTGCCTAGGATATTGATTTTTATGGGTTATTATTCTTTGTTTCTCATTCATTTTGACAATTCCAAATATTCTAGAATATGGATTAATATCACCATTTATCTCTCAGTTTATTGTACTGTGGGGGCGTATGGGTTATTGATACTAGAGAGGCAGTGAACAAATGAAATTCCTCAATGACAATGCTGGATTGTCACGGTGACTCCAGCACTGGAAACACGAGAGAGCGCAATTGTGAGCATGGCCCAGGACGGGGCGGTGCTTCATTTGGTTGTGCAGGGTTGTCATAGGTCAGAACCTAACATCTAAGACAAAGGCACAGCAGGGAGGTTGGGGGAATATGGATGCTAATACCAAGGATTACAAGAAGAATTATTTCTGCAATGGATTGGATTGCTTGTGATAATAGTACACCTCTTTTTAATATGATGAAACAATTAAAGTGTATAATATGAGAAGTATATGCCAATAAGACTTTTTTTTAAAGAAAGTATATTGAAGGAAAATATTGCAAACTCAAACCCCTAAGATCAACTAACTTGATTATTCCAATCTCCTATATTGGTTACTTTCCTGAAGAGGCAGAGTCTCTTCCAGGATAATTGTATTTCCTTTTGTCGTGTTTGCTTTCATCACAGATTTCTGGTATTCATTCAAATATCACAAGACAGAGAGGTTGCAGGTAATATCTCATTGCCAAGAGAAAGCTATATTTTAATGAGTAACATTTCACATGAATATTTCTATTTCTCTTTCTTTAGTTAAGTGGTTCTCAAGTTTGGTCACAGTGTCAACAATCTGAGCAAATGTGAAAATTATTCAGCTCTGTTCTAGATTTCAAGAAACAGGAAGCCTAGAGGTGGGACTAGCAAACTGCTTATCCCAAAGTGCCTAGGTTATTCTTCTGCACACAGAATCTGAAAATAAATTGCAGTGGGAACCTCTCTAATCTAGTGTACATTTAATTCCTTGAAAATGTATTAGTATTAAATGAGGGGAAAATTATGTTAAAATGGCCATATAGCAACCTACTAAAAATTCCTGTAGAATCTAAGTTAGAGATATTTTATTTTTTATAATATTTTCTTCACATAGCTGAAAATCCTATTAGTTCTATAGAAAAGGAAATTATGGTGGCTATAAACCCTTCCACCTATGCATATGACAGACATGACTGTCAATGAAAACGGTCAATCACTTATCTGTACCAGTGCACATCCTCTGGTCTAGCCGGATTTGTAAAGTAGAATTGGGATCATGATAGTGTAGGGAGGGTGGGAGAGGGAATGAAGCATTAAAGAACTAGAGGAAAGTTGTATGTTTCATCAGTGCTATGCTGCACACTGACTGACTCATCTCCTCCCCATGATCCTTCTGTAAGGGGATGTCCAGGTACCTACAGATGGGCTTTGGGTCTCCACTCTGTACTCCCCCTCATTCACAATGATGATTTTTTGTTCTTTGATGCCTGATACCTGATCCAATTGACACCTCAGGATCACACAGGCTGGTCTGCTTCTTCCATGTGGGCTTTGTTGTTTCTCAGCTAGATGGCCGCTTGTTTATCTCCAAGCCTTTAAGACCTTACAAATCTGGCTAGACCCGAGGATGTACACTGGTACGGATAAGAACATGAAGCATATGGAATTCAGGACAGCTAACCCCTTCAGGACCAATAATAAGAGTAGCTATACCAGGAGGGTAAGGGGAAGTTGGGATAGAAAGAGGGAACTGATCACAAGGATCTGCATATAACCCCTTCCCTGGGGGACAGACAACAGAAAAGAGTATGAAGGGAGATGTCGGACAGTGTAAGACATTACAAAATAATAATAATTTATAAATTATCAAGGGATTTTGAGGGAAGGGGCAGGAAGGGAGGGAAAATTATGAGAAGGTGATACCAAGGGCTCAAGCAGAAAGAATATGCTTTGAGAATGATGATGACAAGTGTACAAATGTGCTTGACACAAAGGCTGGATTTATGAATTGTGATAATAGTTGTATAATCCCCCCATATAATGATTTTAAAAGGAAAAAAAGAAAGAAAATGGTCTATACAAATTATCTTATTGGAAATATCTTCTCTGACTTTTCAATTAAACTCAAGAAATAGAAATACTAGTTGTATATTTTACCAACAGGGACTACATATTTTTATACTGTGAATCTCTCCTTAGCTTCATATTTCTTCTCTAAAATGTAATAATAGTCTTTCTGAGACACTTACTAATGTTATAAGAATAAGAGATTTCTCAGAATAGTTAACATCTGGCGCATAAGTTAGGCAATGAGCAGCATTTTGAAGTAATTCATCAATCATGATGCAAAAGGTCTTACTCGACCATTTCAAGAACTCAAGTGGAGTATATTTCATTTTGATAGATTAAAAGAGACTGTTAAATTTAAAATAAAAGTTGTGACATATGTCTAAAGAATTTTCTTATAAAATGTTAATTTTATTAAACAATATAATAATCAGCATACTACAACATTATCTCATGCTAGATTCTCCAAAGGAAATAATCCAATAGAAAAACATTTGTATCATGAAATGGCTCTTGTGGTTGTAGAAGCAGGTATGCCAAGAGCAGGTAAGTTCCAAGTTCCTGGAGAGGGGGTGTGGTTCTCCTGACCCAAGTAGCTGCAAAGTCCAATAAACCCACGATCAAAAGGAATGTATTAAGTTTGTGGTGATAGAGGTAGATGAATCCAAGGAGAGAAGGTCAGGCTGGTAGCCACATAAGAGAATGAATCCTAGGTCTGCATATCAGATCATAGGCCATGGATGACTTGTAGGATCAGCAAGCCATAGGACAGGTTCTTGGCTCAATTTCAAAGAACCAGGGGTCCATAAGCCAGATTGATGAATCAAAAACAACAAAACCAAAAACTTTCCACAGTGTTCATTTATATTGGAAGTAGATCATACTCCCAAGGAAATGTCCTTTCTATTGATTTTATCAAAGTTATGATCTGAAAAATCATCCTGCAATTGATAGGTTGTTCATAGCCAATCCTGTTTGGAAGTGATTGCATTGTGTTAGACCACATCTTAGGTTTGAATGGCCTAACTATTGAGAATTCTGGTCTAGCCAAATTAGCATAAAACCTAACTACTATAGACATCCTTTTACATTAGTGATAAAATGCGCTACACATGTTAGCATTTAAGACTTATCTTGATTGTTTGAAAGGCATGGGGGGATGGGAGAGGGAAGCTATGTATTGGCAAATTTGTTCGAGACATTAGTAATTACCTCTAATAAAATATGCTCAGTTGGGAAGTTTTACATTTGCTTTTCAAGCATCCCTTAAAATTTTTTAATATTGCTTTTAAAAAATTGAGGTATGAAGCACATATCATACATTTCCATAGTTCACTTGGATTGGTGGTTCTAAGCTGCTTTTCTGTAGACACCTGCAAAGCCAGGCATCTTAACCGGGGTTCAATGATTGCCACTTTCACAGCCTTGGCGTGGCCACCATCTGTTTCTTCTGACAACAGGGAATCTCAGCCCTAAGTCCAAGGGCATTTGTGCTTAATTTGTGGTGGAGCTCAGGTATTCATTTAGAAATCCTGTTCAAGGCATTCTGGTTTGGCCTATGGGGAATAGCATGTTCCCAGACAGGACAGAATCTAAGGCCATCAGAGTAAATAGCCCATGGCACGATTCACAGAGCACTAGGTAGAAATGAGTGTAAACGTGTCTTACCAGGAACACAGAAACACGCTTATTCTCCCTTGGGTTCTCTATAATCATTGTTGATCATCCTTTCCCTTTGTGAAGGTGCTTGAAGGAGCTGTTCCCCATTGACCCGCCAACAGAAATGTGAATGCCTCTCTGAAATCGAGATACATGCCTCCCCTGAGCTTACCTTAAGCATCCAGTGGTTGCCCTCCCACTGCTGTTGGGTGTCTCTTGATTTGGTGCAACCTTATCTCAATGTTTATAGTAGCAAGTGGATGGTCGCTCTTTACCATCTGCTTGAAGGAAGGGTCCCTCCCGAGTGATGTGAAGTCTCCTCTTTCAAGGTTCTTTTTAAGGAGTGTGTATAAGGGCGTGGGGGCCGGGGGGTGGGTGATGTATAGGTCATGAATGTAGGCAGGCTCTCGACTCAATTGTTTGGAAATTTCTCTCTAAAATTTTCTTGGTGGTTCCCTTAAAGTAATGGGCGCATACAGTATTTGTCCTTTTGTTGACTAACCTCGCTTCGCATAATGGTTTCCAGGTCCTTAGATGCCATTCAAAGTTACAGGCTTTCCTCACAGTTTTTAGGGATGCATAACATGCCATTTGGGCTGTGTCCAGTTTCTTGTTGTTTGTTGTTGTGAACTGTACTGCAATAAACATGGAAAAGTATACGTTCATTCTTAGATTATCTCTTATTTCTTTGGGGTATATGCTCAGGAACACTATTGCTGGGTTGTATAGGAAGATCATTCTGAGTTGTTTTAGGTAGTGCATATTCATAGTGCATCGTGGTTGCACACATTTACAACAGTGTATGAGTTCCATTCCTGTTTCATCTGCTCCAGCATTTAATGGTTTCTGTTCTTTTTTAATATATATAATTGGGTTATAACTGTGAGTGTAAGGTGGTATATTGTAGTTTTAATTTCCATTTCCCAGATAGCTAGTGATCTTGAGCATTTTTTTCATGTGTTTGTTAGCCATTTGAGTGGCATTTTTGATGCTCAGCCTATCCATGTTTTTTGTCTACTGTGGTGTCAATTTGAGGATTAAGAGGATTTAGCCAATGAGGCCTCTGTGTGAGCATGGCTTTATCCTGAGGATTCTGAGAACTACTATAATTCTTCCTTGGAGACCAGAGACACACTCTCTCGGCTTACTCCCTGAGAGACGCCCTACTGACAAGACGCATGCAACTACTCTAGTGCCCTGAGCTGGAGAAGCCACATGGAGACTCATGCTATCACTGAGATGCATACAATGCCACTGGATCCACAGACCTCCCACCCACTTACCTTGATCTTCCTGCATTCAGCATCATTGCATGTGTTTCATGAGACTGAAGAGGACTTTGAAGATTGCTATAAAAGAAAAAGATTGGTATCAGACATTTGGGCTAATATTGGATTTACGTACTTGACCAGGATGGGGCTTGGATGTTTTCTCAATATTCAATTGCTCTTGTACATAAACCTCTTTTTTATACACATATGCGTGTCTGTGAATTTGTTTCTCTAGTCTACCCAGACTAACACACCTACTTTACATTGGGTCATTTGTAATTTTCTTCTTGAATTTTAAAGTTCTGTAAATGTTGGTAATTAGACCATTTTCTATTGTGTCATTGGTAAAAATGTTTTCCTAATAGGTTGCCTCTCATTTTACTCTTTTGATGAAGTCTTCTGATGTGCACATATAATTTATTTTAAACAACTCCTAGTCATCTGTTTTGTTTTTCACTGTGTGAAATTCCTTTATTATACTTGGTAGTCTATTTACAACCTGTAATAGGGACTTTAAATTGGTTCTAATTTTTTTTCATTGATAATCTTGATGGTTCTGATGGAATATCTTGATAGATTCTGAGAGCGGTATACCTTTAAATCTTTTAACCATCTTGAGTTTGCTTTTGTGCCTATGGTGATATAGAATTCTTGCTTCATTCTTCTGTATATGGAGATCCAATTTTTCCAACATCATTTGTAAAAGAGGCTTGTCTCATTGTGGCTGTTACATAATCTCCTGACAACTTGAAAAGGAGTGGAATCTATCCTGTTAATCAGGTCACAGCTGTATGACCTCATTTGGAGGCGTGAAGGAAATAAATGGCTCACTGGAGGCCAGATACACTCTCTGCTTCATCTTCTTGATGACAAGACACATGAAGCTAAGCTAGAGAACTGGAGCTGACAGAGTCACCCAGAGACACCATGCCAGTGCTGAGATGCTTATACCGCTACTGGATCCACAAGACTTTCTACCCACTGGCCTGTGATCTTCCTGCATTCAGCATCATTGCATGTGTTTCATGAGTCCGAAGAGGAATTTATAGATTGGTATCAAGCATATGGTCTAACATTGGACTTACAGACTTGATCTGGAGTAAGCTAGAATGTTTCCTCGACATTCAATGGCTTTTGTATATAAAGCTTTTTCTTATGCACATGACCAGACGAACACTTATTTGAGTAGCTTTTGGTCCTTATTGAATATCAATTGCCTATAGGAATGTGAATTTACTTCTGGGTTTTCTGTTTGTTCCATTGGTGTATATATCTTTCAGTGTCACTGTACCCGGCTGTTTTGATGACTGTGACTATGCAATAGGTTTTTAGGTAGTGTAAAGCCTCCTAATTGGTTCTTCTTTGTAAGTTCATTGCTTATCCTGAATCTTTTCCCTCTCTATATGGAAATGGTAATTAGTTTTTCCATTTCTTTAAAGAATGTAGTTGGGATTTCGATCAGAATTGCATTGTATCAGTAAATTACTTTAAGTAGGACTGACATTTTCACAATATTAAACCTGCCTACTCATGATTATGGAATATTCTTCCATTTTTCTAAGTCTTTTCTTGGTTTGAGTAGTTTTATCTGTACAGGTCTCTTGTTTCTTTGGTTAGGCTTTTCCTAAGAATTTCATCTTTTGTGTGGTTATTATGAATAGTATTGTTTTCATAATACACACACACACATTGATACACAGGAATCTACTTGATTTCTGGGTGTTAATTTTGTATTCTACTATTTTGTCAAATTGTCTGATTGCTTCCCGCAGTCGTTTTGTGGAGACTGGTCCTCTGTGTATGGGATTGTAGAGTGGAATTTCCCTTCTTCTTTGCCGACTTGTATTCCCTTGATCCCCTTATTCTGTCTAATGGTTCCAACAAGACCTCCAGGACCATATGGAATAAGATTGGTGACAAAGGAAATCCTGTTCTGGTCCCTCTTTTCAGGGGAAAATGATTCTAGTTTTTCTCCCATGAAGCATGATGCTAGTTGTTGGTTTTTCATATATGGCTTTTATTATGTTGAATAATTTCCTTTTTCCTCATTCTGTTGATTTAAAATGGGCATAATGTCAACTTCCTTTTCTACATATATTGATATGACCCTGTGAGTTTTGTTCCTTACCTAGTACAACATAGACTTTATTAATGAATAAAAAATTATGGAATACAGTTTTAACAGAAAAAAATGTGTTTAACGTACTAGGACTCAAAATCTATTATGCTGACAATAAAATAGATAACATCCCATCTAAATGCTTAGAGCTTGACTTTGCATCTTCGTTTCCCTTCTTCTGGTGCCAAGTTGTTCTGGGAATTAACAGATGTACAGTCTCAATGGACAATCATTCCATTTTATTTAATACGAAAGGTAGAGACCAGCACTCCTCAGAATCAATGACAGCAAAGTCATCATTATTTCTTCTAATTCGATTTTCATTTTCTTAACAGATGTTTAAAATCGAGCAACTCCTTTTATTTTATTTTTTTAGTACTATAGAATTTCTCAGATCCTTTAGGGCTCATGTCTTACAAATGTTATCGTAATGTAAAAGGCTGCTCTCTGTACTATCCGTTCAGAGAAATCAACAATGTTATTAGAAGACAGCTGGTTAACTCCAGGAGAGAACGACAAATTGGCCTCAGGTATCAAACTACTGAGAGGAGGAGCTGCAAAGCAAGGAGAGATGCTGGGGAAACACTGCGGCAGCTGCACTGGTGCGAAGGTACCTTAGGATATAATGATAGGAAACAATGAAAAAAAAAAAACACAGCAACAGAGAAACCAACACAACCTGCTCACTGTGTTCCTAAAGCTACCCTCGGCTAAAGATGGCAGTAACTTATTATCTTGATAGTTCATCAGGCCTTTTAAATTGTCTTTCTTAAAATAACCTTGGGAATGATAAAATGCTCCTCTTCAAGAAATCACCCTCTTTAGTCACAGCTCTGACCTGTACTATCCCTGACACCGGTCTGCTTCCGTGGGTTATGCTTTCATTACTTAACAAGGCTTCCAAGCTAGGCATACCATTTCAGGGGGGTTCTTCCTCTGAAATGGGTGGCTGAGCCAATCATGCTTTGTTGTCTGTTCTTAGTCTGGAAGCTCTGTCGAAACCTGTTCTTTGGGTGGCCCTGCTGGCATGTGCAATTCCAGTGACACGGCTTCCAGCATCACAGCAACACACGTGCCACCATTGTAAGACAGACTAATAGTCAAAAAACATATTTCTGGTCTCCATTTCATTCAGCCAAGATCCATCAGCTATCAGCAATGTGATTTTTTATTCCACATCCTCTTCTGAACAGTTCTAGAAACTCTGGCAGCTCCCTATCAATTGACTGTTGTAACAGTTGAAAGAGCACCAGCAAAATAGTACTTGCATATGATATTGTTATATGATTTGAACATTCTGTTGGTTCACCTTTCGTTAGAATGAGTATAATTATGAATCTCTTCCAGTCTGTCTTCCAAATTTCTTGGCATAGATGAGCAAATGCTTCCAATTTTTCATGAGCTTGTTGACAGATTTTAATTTGTGTTCTGTCAATGCCTGGAAACTTGTTTCTGGCTAGTAGTGCCATCAGTGTACCTTGAACTTCTTCCTGCGGGGCCATTGGTTCCTATTCATATGCTATCTCTTGAAATGTTTGAATGCTGACTAGTTATTTTTGTATATTAAAATTGCATGAATAAACTTAAGACAAAAACCCATTTTGTTAAAATACTAAATATCTTTAAGACAAGAATATCAAGGGAATTTAATTGCAAATGTAATTGAACTTTTATGCATATATTCAAAAGACTATTAGGCTAGAAATTATTTTTAAATTAGGAATAATCAGAAAAATAATTCTTATGCTTAAAATGGCATTTTAATCTGCACTTTCAAATTAACACTGAAATACATATGGGGCAATGAGGTAATAACTAAAGATGTAAAAATAAATACAATATGTGTTTTTGAACAGAAACTTAATTTTTTAACTTAAAGAATGGCTGGTATCTCTACTGGAAAAAAAATGAGGTCTCTTTCTTTTAAGAAAAGTCTGTAAAAAGAAAAAAAATGCATGATGCACGACAATTCTATATTGTCTCATACACTTGGTCTCTATCCAGTTTACATCTCTCTAAACTCATAACCTGATCTAATCTCTGTCCCTCAATCTCCAATATTTCTTACTCAATTAAATAATGCTATGGATGCACATATACAATTTACAATATTTCCTATAGCTAACTGCTCCTAATTCCCAACACAAATACCCCAGGTTAGACCTCCAAAAAAAGTTCATATCAGATTGCTAGAGGTCTTGCTGTGTTCTCAGGAGCTGAGATGAACCAATCTCATTTTCTGCCCTCTCTTCTGTCCGCCATACCTACACTCTGTTATTTATTTCAATGATGGGTAATAGCATAAGCAACAGACCATTTGTCTAAAGCAATGGAATTTATATAACTTCTCTCTATTCTTTCTTTCTGGGATCAGTTAGTAACTTCCATGTCCCCCACCCTTTTACAACTGCCATAGTATCTTTCAAGATCTCCTTAAACCTCAGCCAAAGGATACAGTACTTTTCAGTAGGGCTCACACTCTGCTTCTTCCTCCTCCAATCACCGAGCATGTGACCTCATTGCTTTCAGATTGATCTTTCTTAAACCCACATTCTATTACTTCTTTATGAACAAAAATTATAGTTTTCCTTTAAGAAAATGTGCAGTTTTTATAAGAGTTGTATGAGACCCTAATAAAACTACTAAATAATAACAACAGCAAAAAAGAAAACATGAAGCTTTTAACAAGACACACACAACCTTTGCTAATTTTCAGAATCAATAATTCTTCCAACATACATCTCTAAACATAATGTATGATATAGGAGTATTCATATATATTACACCTTTTTATATACTTATAAATATGTTTTTATTTTTGTTTCCCATGATGATTTTAATATTTTATATTATTCATTATCAAATTCTAGGTTTAATACACTTTTCTGTAAATAAGTAAAAACGCATTCATTACCTTTCAAAGTACTTTACACATGACTTTGTTATAATAGTTATCATATTTTGTCAATTATTTGATAATGAACTGTGTTCTCCTTCAAAGATGCATATTCCTTATGAGCTGGAAGCTTACTCACATTTCTATCCTCTTCTTTAGGATAAGATCTATAGAAAAGATCCTTTGCATCCACACACTTGAAAATGCTCTGAGTCAGAATAAACTCAATGGGTATGGGTGTCTAAGTTGTAGTGCACTTTATTGTTATTGGAGCAAACACTAGTGTATATACATCCTAGGAAGTACTTTGTAAATGTGATTCATATTTACATTCATTTGACTTTAGCCTAAAAAGGTTACCCTGGATAATCTGGCCGGGCCTCATGCAATCATTCAAAGAATTTCAGAACAAAGCATTCAGGTCTTCTACAGAAGAAAGAATTCCACATCAAAACTATTACATATAAATCAGTTTGGAGGGTGAGTGGAACACATCCTTACTCATCAAACCCCGAAGATGTTGTTCCTACTCAGAGCAGATGATGCACAGAGAGCTCCATAGAGCTGACCCCACGACAAGACACGACATTCTCCACTGAACAATAGCACTATTGGGGGACAACACCAGAGACACACTATGGGAATTGTGCCCCATTACGCTGGGGAAAAACACTAAGGGCATGCAATAGAGAAGCAAAGGAAGAAAAGCAATGAAGTCCCCAGGATAGATAAAAAATGGATTTGGGGGACAGAATGTGATGCCCCATAAGACTTGAGTGAAAAGCATTCCAAAAGGTCAAGAAACAGACCTGGAACTATTTCTAGGCATTTCCTTTTTTGTCATTGGCTTTTTGTTGTTGTTGTTGTTGCTATTTTGTTTGTTTTGTCTTCCTTTGTTGTTTTGTTTGGCTTAGACATGTTTTTGCACTTATTATTGTCTACCTATATAAGATAGGTGGGACAAACAATTCAGAGGAGAAAACAACAACGGGACCGATGCTTCCAGGGATGGACACTGGAGAGCGGGGAGGGGGCAGAAAGGAAGGGGAGTGTCAACCAACCCAGGGACAAGGGAACAACAAGTGAACTAAAATCAATAGAGAGAAGGGCGCAAGATGCCTAGTGGGCCTTAATCAAGGGCAAGGTAACGACGAGGAATTACTGAAACCCAAATAAAGACTGAACATGATAGTGGGACTGGAGGAAAGTAAAAGGAAATAGAGAAAAGAACTAGGAGGCAAAGGACATTTATAGAGGTCTAAATACAGGCATGTACATGTGTAAATATATTTATACATAATGATAGGTAAATAGATATATGTACTTATATGTTAAGTATTAAGGGAGCAGATGGACATTGGGCCTCTACTCAAGTACTCCCTCAATGCAAGAACACTTTGTTCTAATAACCTGGCATTCTGTGATGCTCACCTTCCTTTACAAGATCTCTGAAGACATGGGTGCATAGGAAAATATGGTAAAGAAATCTGATGGTGCTTGGTTATCAAAAGATATATCACCTAGGTTTTTAAAGACTTGAAGATAAATAAGCAACCATCTAGCAACAAAGCCCACTTGGAAGAAGCACACCAGCCTGTGTGATCATGAGATATCAGGCATCAGGCATCAAAGACAGAACAAAAAATCATATCAATGTGAATGAGGGGGAATGCGAAGTGGAGACCAAAAAGCTCATCTGTAGACAATTGGACATCAACACACGGGTCATAAGGAAGAGTTGAATAAGTCAGGACACAGTAAAGCACCGATGAAATAAACAACTTTGCTCTAGTTCTTTAATGCTTCCTCCCCCCACTATAATGAGCTCAATTTTACCTTACAAATCTGACTAAACCGGAACATGTAGACTGCTATAGATCAAAGCCCACAACATAGGGAATCCACGACAGATAAATTCCTCAGGACCTATACTGAGAATAGAGATATAAGGAGGGGAAGGGGAAAGTGGGGGAAGAAAGGGGAAATCTACCACAATTATCAACATATAACCCCTTCCCTGAGGGATAATTAACATAAAAGTAGGTGAAGGGAGATGGTGGATGATAAATGATATGAAAATAATAATTTGTAATTTATCAAGAGTTCATGAGAAAGGGAAGGTGGGAAGGGAGGGAGAAAATGAGCTGATATCAAGGCTGAAGTAGACAAAAAATGCTTTGAAAGTGATGATAGCCACATATCTACAAGTGTGCTTGACACAATGGATGGATGGATGGAGTGCGATAAGAGCTGTAAGGAACCCAATAAAATGATTTAATAATAAAAATATCAGTTTGATTCTTGTATATTAAGGGTGATAACATCAAAAACATATATATCAAAAGAACTATACCATTTACAAATACTACACTAAAGATCTAATATTTAGGAGTAAATCTTACCAGAGAAAGAAATGACTTATACAAGAAACTGAAAGAAACTTATTTAAATGGAACAAGTTATCATGTTCTTGGGCAGGTAGACGAAATACTGTGAAAATGTTGAAATTATCAAAATTATTTTACAAATTCAAGGGAATTCTGATTCAAGTCCCACCACAATGTTCAATGAAGTGAAAACAATCAATTACCAATTTTATATGAAAAGGGAAGAAATCCTGAAGTTAAAAAAATAAAACTAAAAAGAAAATAGGAGGTCTTTCACTCCCAGACACTGAAGCCTACCATATAGTCATGCTAAACAAAACAGCCTGGTACTGATACAACAGTATGTATGATGAACAATAGATTAGAATTCAGGACCCAGAAATACAGCTCAGTACCTCTAGTCACCTAACTTTTGAAAAAGAAATAAAACATATCAAATGGCAGAAGATAGCCTTTTCAACCAATGGGGTTATGAAAAACTGGATCTTCACCTTCAGAAGAATGAAACCAAACCCCTACTTCATCCCATGTACAAAAACAAGTTCAAGATGATCAAAGACCTAAGTACAAATCACACAATTATTAAGACCACAAAAAAGACCATCAAATAATTAGCACAATGAAAATATTCACACTAGAGAATACACAATAATGATCTGGTACCTACTAAAAATACATTTATGCACATCAAAGATGTCCTCAAAAGAATCCACAGAGAACCCACAGATAAGGAAAATCTATTCCACAGCAAATCTGAGAAAGGCCCTCAGGAAGATGGATTGACAGTGGCTGTAACAAAGGGCGCCATTGTGGGGACAGTGCAGGACCGAGCGCGTTTCATTCTGTCATGCATATGAAC
Organism: Tenrec ecaudatus; assembly: GCF_050624435.1. Lineage (NCBI taxonomy): Eukaryota > Metazoa > Chordata > Mammalia > Afrosoricida > Tenrecidae > Tenrec > Tenrec ecaudatus. The sequence goes on from NC_134530.1 coordinate 110,238,861, forward strand.
ACTATGGCTATGGGTCAGAACTGACTCAATGAACTCCAACAACACAAACTAGAGAATTAGATAATTCTGTAGTAAACCCTGAATATAAACTACAGAAATTCAGAGAGGAAAAGACCTAAATAATTTGAGACAGTTTTTTGAAACTTGAAAGATTCCACAAGTTCTTGAAGGATGCCTAAAACCTAGATGAAGTATTATGCTACCTTTGAAAGGAATATAGCTACACCCTGCAAAGAAATCAAATCAGCACAATGTGCTTCAATTTCACGGGACAACCACTAAAGGTAATGATGGAGAAAGTGAGTTCTACCAACCTCTTCATTCTGATTTGATCAAACATGCAAACAGAATGTTTTGATAGTTACTGGCTATTGGGTTGTAAAAGTTTCTTGGCTTTGGCATCTAAGAACTAAAGCAAAGGTCTCATATTTAAAGGTATTTTTTTGATATTGAACACTGACTTAGTCAAAGAAAAATACTATAATTCATCAAAAAAAGTTATTAAATTTTGAATTCCTGTACTGTCAATCATTACTTTGTTGAAGCTTGTCTTGGATTTGAAAAGCACAATTTGTACATGTAAGATAACAAGAAAACAAAAGCAAATGAACAATAATTTTGTCTAAAATAATACATGAATGAGTCCAATTTAAGTATAAGATATAATTATTGAATTCAAAATTTTTGAATATAAAAGAAATTTCAAAATTACAGGCAAGTGAAAAAATGTTAAAAACACACCCTACTATTATACTTTTAAAATGTCTACAAAAGCACTTAGACCTTATATTGAAAATTGTGCTATTATAATGAATATCCTAAATTTCGCTACCTGCTTTAATACATTCAGTTCTTGGGAAAGCACCTCGCTTACAGGCTGTTTTATAGGTATACAAAATAAAAGGAAACAAAACTTTCTCTTTCAGAGGTTGCAGAATTTATTAAGAGCAGGATATGCATAATTACATTGGTACTCAGTATCATTGTAAAGATAGCATTTACTTTGGTGAGATAGGAGGATGTAGCAAAGAATCTATCTAATTATATCTGTAAAGAGATAGAAGAAAAATGTTAAATGAAGACCTTCTTCAGTAGGTAGTGTATGAACAAAGCTTTAAAATATGAATGGAAAATGATATGCGTTTATGCATGGATACTGTATTGGTCTATAAAAAGAAGAAAAAAAGAAAATGGTTAGGGCAAAGAATGTACAGATGTGCTTTATACAATTGATGTATGTATATGTATGGATTGTGATAAGAGTTGTATGAGACCCTAATAAAATGTTTAAAAAAACACACACTTCTTTTGAGGTGATTCCTATTCAACAGTGACCCCATATATAGACTCTACAACCTTTTATGGGCAGGAAGTCTCATCTTTCTCCTGTGAATGGGCTGGTGGATTTTTGTATCACTGACCTTACACTTAGTAATTCAACTCTGACCCAACATACCTCCCCGAGTTGGTGTGGGAGGAAAAATGGTGTCTTCTAAACCCGAGAGCTGAGGTGAATTGTCTTCTGAGAGGAAAGTACTAACAAAAGTTGAAGTAAGAGACCTGACAGGACACAGTGTTAAGAGTCTCTTACTTTTAGGCAGTTTCTCGTAGGAAATCCTTAGGACAACGTGGAATTTCCAAGGGTGTCAGCTTGATGGAAGTGGATGTCGCATCTGGCTCCTATGGAGCAGCTGTTGGCTGCTCACCACTGACCTTTAGTTTTATCAGTGACATTCCTAAAGGCTGCATCGCTTGGACCCCCGTCTTTCATACTAGAGATATTGGATTTATGTTTGTAAATAAAAGCACTGCTTTTATCAAAATACCCCAAAATCTAATAATAGATCTAATAACCCCATTTAAATACATTGTTTAAGAATTCATTTATTTGTATGGATTTAGTAATTATCAATGACTTGAAGGAGAATCAAGTCATATGGGCATCATGCAGGAAATACAGTTCAGAGTATAGTTCTGGGTAGAGATGCTTCAGTACCAAACTTAACTTCTTGATGAGAATCCTGCCATCCAGTTGATTCTAACTCAGAGTGACCCAGTAGGTTAGAGTTGAACTAGCCCATGGACTTTCCCAAGGTTGTAAATCTTTGTGAGAGCAGCGAGCCTCAGATTTCCCACCCTGAAATGGCTAGTGAATTTAATCTGTTGGCATTCTGTTTAGCAATTTGATGCATAAGACACTGTACAAAAAGGCTACCATTCTTAATGAAAATGGTTTGTCTTCGGATCCATTGTAGCACTTCATTTCATACAGTGGAAGACATAAAAAAAAACATCATTTGTTTCATGGGATTTTCTTTCAGCTACATAATTTATGAACAGTAGAAGATGATCAAAAACTGGTGTCATGATTTTTAACTTGGTGACTGATTCCATCATACTAAAACCAATCTGTCAAATTTACTGTCTGGTGACTACCAATCAAAACTGTTAACATATTACAATTAATTCACAAATGCAGCCACTATGAAATTTATTTTTTATTGTCTTGAGAGCATGGATTTCACTTAAAATAGCAATTAAATACAGTTATAGAGACAAGAAAACTCCTTTGCATAATGATGGACCCGCTCCTTAAGATTGGTGCTCTTGAGTGACTACAAAGGAAAGAGCAGGAGCGGCATGGGTGGTTTTCATGATTTCTATTCAGCGCACTTCTATCTAATATATTGGAGTGTCACTTCAGTCAATAAAAATGACCCATATTAATGAATATTGAATTTGTTTCATTATATGTTTGAAAGCAAATATTGTTGTAAGAATGATAAATTCTCCACTGACATTTCAAGTACATAGAATGTTTCTTTTTCTAGCACAATAAGCTAACCAAAATATAACACATATTATCACACAATGCTTCTCAGTGTTATTCTATTTTAAGTGCCCAAAACAGTACTGCTGCTTTATAATGGAATTGCAAACTAAATATTCAGATGTAATGTTCAAAAAGTTGAATATTGCAAGTAGTAAGTACCCTGAATCATGTTGTATTAATTTTATATTTGGAATAAACATTTTATCAGAATGCACAAGGAAAAGAACATGTAGAATAAATATTTTATGACAGCTCATAAAATATGTTATTATTATTTGTATTTCTTTGATATAATAGACTTCAATTACAAGAAGATTTATGTGAAGAAATGCCTTTTCTTTTTGTTTAAAATGCAGATTTAAAAAATAAATCAATATTACATTACACCCATGCATACCTGATATGTGTCCTTAATGTCTCTTCATAACATCACATTTAAACTCTTACCTCATGTAGGGAAATTTGATATATGAGAGTATACACTTTGATTACCATAAGAAAATATTTACAGAGGCTTTTCAGTGTAAAAATGGCATCCAATTTTTTTTAAATTAACTGTATGAAGATGGCAGGAAATAAATATAAATGATTGATTAATATTAGATGGTCCTATATTTATAAACTTATGACATACTAATAAATTGGGATGTCATTAATATACTATATACATGTATATGTTATTTACTTAATTAACTTATTATAGAAAATAAGTATCAACTTATCATTAACTTATTACAGATAACTTATTATAATAGTAGGAAATACTAAGCCAACAGTGAGCTTCCTGAATCAGGGAAAACTATTAGAACACTATAGATCATTAGTAAATACAAAATTAATTTTTAAAAGCCTGAAGTTATTTGTGTTTCATTCAAAACTCTCAAGTGCATTGAAAATAAAGTTTTGGAAATATATAATAGAGAAATTAGATAATAGAGATAAATAAAAATAGATAGATAGGTAAGAAATTAGGCCAACATATATGTACAAGTTTATTATCAATCCTACCTCTTTCCTTTCTTTTAATCTATAACATTAAATTGTGTCCGTATTAGAATATTAGGATTTTTTTTTGTTTTTTTTATTTTAATATATTTACCGTGTTTGTTTTATACATCACTGTTTTATATACTTCATGATGCTTTTAAAGGCATAAACCATTTTTCAATGTATCTACTTCTCAACCATGTTTTAATCCATTCACTCTTTGTGATTTCCTGTATTCTAGTCTTCTTTCACTTTGTACTTTTTAATCCATATCTTGATAAATATTATCTAACCCCATGGTTTCAACTATCACTCCTTTTTAGATAATTTTGAAATCTATAGGTCCAACCAAATTTTTTTACAAAATCCAAAACAATAAAAACACAAATGTATAAATTTTCTGCATAGACATATCAATGCAACATGTAAATCAAAAGTGCTTTTTCTGTTGCTTATGTTTTTCATAAAACATATTGTCAATAAGAAAGGAAAAAACATAATCATAAGTTCTAAGTTCTGGGGTTTCAACTTAAGAAGAAGCAAATGAAAAATGGAGCAAGAAAACAATGAAAAATTATATTGTAAGAGAATTGATCTTATGCATGCAAGGAAGAAAAAGAAATAGTAGATTTCTGAGCAGAGTGCTAAAACATGTCCACATTTTTATAAGAAATTTATAACAACAAAAATAATTAAATTCAGTATACTGGACTTGAGTTTTTCTTGTAGGAATGGCTGAGAAGAAAATGAAAGAGAGATTCTTCAGAGAAGTACAAGAGAAGGAAGTCAAGGTGGATGGACATTTCGCAAGAACTCTTGTTTCCTACCGATGACAGACCTAGGCAGGAATCTTGTGTTCTACCTATGACAGACACAGTCAGGAATCTTGTCTCCTACCTACGACAGACACAGGAAGAAATCATGTAGATTATAAGAGCCACGATAAGGCTTTTATACATGTTTTTCTCAAATTATCTTGCTTTGTGCAGCCATAAGGTACCCTGAGAAGAAGAGAGTTGGAGACATACCAGGGAATGAAGCAATACTTCTGTGCTCCCCACATCAAGCAAATAATTATAGAAATAAATATATAAGTGTACATATTGATACATACTATGAAATTGGAAAAAGGGTTGCGTTTAAAATGAAAACTTTATTAGAGAGTTTACTTAAACTATGAGGCAAGAAGGAAAAGCTTTTTGAAGTCATGATTAAGCAGACACTTAAAGGAATAAGTAGGAATTAGCCAAGCAAATAACTCCTTTCCTGTTTCAATTTGTGAGTTTTGTTTATATAGTTCTTCATTTAAGAAAGCCCAAATTTTTCCATATTTTCGCCAATTTTGTGAGAATAAAAGCCTCAGGAAGAACATGTAGAAGGGTTCTGATGTAGGTACAACGTGGTCCACTCAAGGGAAGCTAATGTATCTGTGACGTAGTGTTAGGGGAGTGGCGTGGGCAGCATGGAGTGATGGGGGTGGCATGACACCATCAGATCCTGTGGGGTCCCACAAGAAATTTCTCACCATTTCTTATCTAAATGAATAGAATCCACTGAGAGCTTTTGCAGTAAAAGTTGGCATGACTGATTTTAATACCAATTGGGATGATTCTAAACATATGAATAATCATAATAATTAATTTTGGGTTCTTGAGTACTTAGGTTAGGTCAGACACTGTGCTATATGATTTATATACTTTCATTTTTCATGCTTACAGGCATCCTGATTTTATAGTTAAATAAATTAGGCTCAGCGAAGTTCTATAAACTATAAAATATCACACTGCTACTTGAAGAATGTCTGGACTCAAACAAAACCAGTCAGATTCTGGACCCTAACTGATGCTTTCTAGTTCCAAATCAGAACTCTTTCAAGTAGGTACTCTGGAAAAATGATTAAAAGACTAATTACAAAATAGCTTAAAAAAATTATCTTCCTAATCCCCAACGCTAGATCTGGGTAACAAGATAGGGTATAGTTTAATCTTTCAAGTCTCACACAGATAAGTCATATTTTAAGTTACTATGTCCCATCACAATTATCCAAGACTTGTGGTCTCTCACAATCTTAATTATGGTCATGAAGATACATCCAGACGGGAAATTAAACCTAATTAAAAATAAGGCCACCCTGATAAAGGCCACAATATTATTTGAAAAAAAGTAAGAATCTATCACTCATTTGCAAGTGGCAAGAAAACTAGGCTTTTAGAAGACACATTCCAAACTCTTGAAAATAAATGAGATTGGAAGACAAGTTGAGTTCTCCTGGGAGTAGACTAAGCTATGTCATTGAAATCAATGCCCATTGAATGGATAAAAAAATTAGTTTATGCTAAACAGTGGCTGCAATGGTGCGCTTGAACATGCGACGATTGTGAGGATGGACCAGGGCTCACAATGCTTCACTCTACTGTACATAGAATTGCCGAGAGTTGGAACCAAATCCATGGCAGCTCACAACCACTTCAACCTGAGTCTGAATCGATTTGATGGTAATGAGTTCAGCTGTTTGGTTTACTTAAAATTTACATACATCCACCAAATCTTCTTTTCCTTAAAAAGTAATATCATCAAGGTTATGAAATCTCATCATTTACGCAGTATAAGGGGGAAATTTAGGAGTCTGTTGACCAAACAGATCATATGAGCTCTGTCACAGTTACTACTCCTTTAGTTGTTGTGAAAGCAGCCAGGGAAAATATATAAACACATTGGAATGACTGCATTCTAAACCGGCTTTATATATTAAAACACAGATGCTAAACTGAATTTACCCAATGGACCATAGTTTGCCTATCTTGGTGTACTCAAACTGTTAAAGAAAAAAATGTTAGAAATAGATTCACATTAAATGCATATTGAATGTTGAACAAACTAATGGCAAAACACTGTGGGCATAGAAACTATGCTGTCAAGAGTGTGCAATATTGCAGATGACTTACTGGAAAGGAATACTAGAAAATGCTGCTGTGTCTGCAGCCAGCAAGTTGCCTTCTATTCTGAAATGCTTCCTTATGGAATAAATTTTGGTTCTTACAATGTAGGCAACTTTTACAAATCATAACAGCAAAAGGATATTTTATAAGTGCTCAGGTTTTGGACAAATAAAGATCGGGTGTGCTTGAAGGGTAAAATAATGTCATAAAATAAAATGGCAAGCCAGATTTTTAGTTAAGCAATTAAGGGATGAAATGAAGTACAAACAAATTAATTTCCCTAATTTTCAAGAATTTCTCCTGTAGAGCTAAACATTAAAACTAGAGAAATATTAACTATCTTAACTGTGCCATATATTAAAACCACTGCATCTGTTTATACATGCATTTCTTCAAAATCTCATCTAGGTTTACTTGTTTATTAAAACATGGTTCTTAAAGGCAAGCTTTACTGTTCCCATTACTTTCAGTAAACTTCTTGGTAATTAAGAGAAGTAATTAGTTAAAGAAACCATGTGTTTTTATAAATTTTAAAATAAGAACTAGTGAGTTCCAGACTATATATTGCACAAAATAAAAATACATGTGCTTCATCTTTAGTTTCTACAAAGTATCTAGAATAGTGTCTTGAACATAATATGTTCTCAATCAATATTTTTTAGTTATTCTTTTATATATTCATCAATGACAACACAATGCAAGTTATTGTTCTTTTCCTCAATGTTATGTGTCCTAGTGATCCTAATCCATCAGTAAGCTTCTTATTCATATAGCTTAGATGAGGACTGCAAAGCATCAAACACATTATTGTTTAATTGAATTTAGTCTGTTTACTTAATACAGAAATAAAATATTATAAGAAAAAGGTATTGTTTTCTTGAATAACTCCATCATTAAAGTCTTGTTTAGAACCAACAATAAGTCTTAATGAGAACCAATCCATGTGCTTATGAGTTGTCGATGGGATCGGGTATCAGACATCAGAAGACCCAAAACAAGCAACCCTTTTGATGTGAGCGAGGGGCTTCAAAATGAAGACCCAAAGCCCATCTGCAGACAATTTAACATTCCCTTACAGAAGGGTCCCAAGGAAGGCACAGGCCAACCAGCACTGATGAAACATATAGCTTCCCTCTAGTTCTTCAATGCCTCCTACCTCCACTATCATGACCCAGCTCTACCTTACAAATCTGGCCAGACCAGAGCATATACACTGGTATAGATAAGAGCTCTTGACAGATAGAATCCAGGACAGATAAACCTCTCAGGGCCAATAATGAAAGTAGCAATACCATGAAGGTAGGGGGAAGGTGGGGGTAATGGGAACAGATCACAATAAAGACGTACACCCCACCTCCCCGGGGGGGGGCTAATAACAGAAACATGCGTGAAGGGAGACAGTGGATAGTGCAAAATAAGAAAATAAAAACAATTCATAAATTATCAAGGGTTTCCATAGGTAGAAGGGTAGGAGGGAGGAGAAAAAAGGAGTTGATACCAAGGGCTCAAGTAAAAAGAAAATGTTTTAGAAATGATGATGGCAACATATGTACAAATGTGCTTGATAGCATTGATGATGTGTGGATTGTTATAAGAGTTATAAGAGCCCCTAATTAAATGATTTCTTTTTTTTAAATGGAGAAACCAAAGATAAGAATTTATTCATTTTCTAACTTAACAGTGATCTTTTTATTACACTCTGTAATACAAACTGCTTGATAGATAAAAGAATTAATTATGGGGTAGCCAAAATAACAATACAATTGACATAAACTTATTTTATTATGATGAACATGATTTGACTGAGTTGCAAGAAATTACCTAAAGCAAAAATATCATTTGTGAAAATATTACTACCATCATCTTAGAGCCTATGTCAATCAACAATTCTGGTTGAAAGAATCTCAAACAGAAATGTTACACAGACGTTGTCTATTGTTTACTCAGCATGTTTACAAAATTTCAGACTAAAACATATAATTTAAAAAATTTATTTTACTTCATGATAACTTGCTTATTTAAAAATTATTTTACCTGTCTGTCTTTTGACATCATTTTCTGAATGGAAAAGTTAATTCTTATAAAACTAATTTCTTTTTTAGTCATTAAACTTAAAAAGAACAACCTTCTTGAATATGTTTTATTAGATTTTATAGGTATTATGACAGCAACATACTTGCTATAAAGAGAAAACTGTGTTCCTCTTTTTGTTTATTGACAGCAATATCTGGCAGAAGTTCTAACATCAGGTCACTCTTCCTTGCATAATTTGTCAGTCAGGGTGCACCGAGGAAGAAGATAATAAAATGATATACATATTGATTTTAAGAAATTGTCTTATGTGGTTTGGAGAATAACTAATCATCCCAAAGTCTGTCAGACAGACAATCCACTCCCCCACAAAAATTATTATAAGTCCTTTGGAACCTCATGGACCAGAATTTAGCCTTGTTGTCTACAGACGATCAGTAAGAATGGCCAGGGGTTAGGCACAGATGTAATTGTGCATGTTGCTGTTCTTGAAGACTCAGGGACTTGATCTCAGGGAAGGCCTGATGCCACTCTGAAAGCCTTCTAATTTATTCCTCAGACTCACCAAGGATCATCTTTCTTTTGATTAGCTAATCATCAACTGATTCAAAACCTTTCCCACACTGCAGCAGCTACATTAGCTTCTGATTGAATGCAGTGGTCATTTTTGTAGGTTACAAATCAATGGTTGCTCTCTCATTTCAGCATGCCAGCCTCACCTTACTACACAGCACAACCGGACCTCGGTGCTTATCCGTGCTAGGAGAGTCCAGATGTGATGCAGTCCAGTCCTGAATCAATTTTTCCCATAAAACATAACTGAAAATGGATTAATCCATTCTTGACCACCAAGTTTTTACCCTAACCTAGTCTTTTTAGTACAAAACATTACACAGAAACTTCTAAGTTCATAGTTAAATTTAAAAAATTAAGTGCAAAACAAAATATTAATATTTGTTTTTTTAACAACTACAGTGTGGCCCAGACCTTGCGACTGATGAGGATCCGGATCTGTGGACATGGGTGTGGAGAGTTTCTATTGAGAGACAGGCATTGTTTGGAAGGGGAATCCCCTTCCATCAAATCTACTGGTAACTGCTCTTCAGGAGTTTTTTCCCTCTTTGCTTTTTTCACTAGGACTTGTCTTTCTCTTAAAAAAAAAAATCTGTCTAATGTGGTCTGCTGTTGGTGTTTCCTTAATTGTTTTCTAAAAGGATTTGCTAAATTATCATCAAAATTATCTATAACAGGCCTAACCAGTTTGTTGTGATGATGGTTCTTTTTAAAAAAAAAAACTCTTTCTTACTACCCATGTTTTTAATCTAAATATAGTACCAAAAAACCCCACAAAAACTAAGAAAAGTAAGTATAGCAAAATGCTTGGAACACAGCCACAAAAAGTTTAAACAATGCAGACTAACAACCCTAACTAACTCTAGGTGACTGAAACACAAACTGCTTTTGTTTACAAAAACCGCGTGCGTCGGGTCGGATTCTGATGTTTGTTCAAGCTCAGATGCAAAAATTTCTTGACATTTCAAGTGGAAATCTGATGATGTCGAGTCCCAGGGTTCTACTGCAGTTGTACGTCTACTTCTGTTGTTGTACGTGTATACACGTACATATACGGTACATATATGTCTACCTCTTTTGCTGTACGTGTATATACGTACATATACATCTACCTCTGCTGTCTGCTACAAGGGTATCTGCCCCCACTCATGGGGATGCTGGCAACCTACAAGAAACCGCTGTTCACTGCTATGCCATACACATGATGGACTGACACCGGATCACTGCTCGCTTTCTGCTTCCTCTCATGAGTCTGTGAAATCTGCTGAAACGTTTTCAGTATAACACTGATAAACAGGCAGGTTCTGAATACGAGGTGCTGGTGGCAGGATTCAAACCTCAGCTTAGCTCAAAACCCCCTCGGATCTCATGATTGAAAAAATACTAGAGCAAAAATACCTCACTGCCATGGAGTTGATTCAGACCCGTGGGGACCTTAGGGACAGAGTAGAACTGCCCCGGAGGGATTCTGAGACTAATTCTTCACAGGACTAGAAAGCTTCATCTTTATTCCCCAGACAGGCTGGCGGTTTTGAACTATGACATGTGGTTAGCAGCCTAAGACGTACCCCAATTCTTTGCTACCCGGGTTCCTTTGGACCAGTGGACTACATAACAGAAAGCATACTAAAAATGAATTCTGGGAATTGTAGTTCAAGTTTAGTACCTGTACACATCAAAAAGCTATCACAGGTAGTTGTCTTGCTGTTGTCTTTTAAATTCTCAGAATAAGTTGCAGAGTAACCTGAGTAGCAATTTAAGCACTAGGTTATTGAGAGGTGGGAACTTTGAACAGCCCTAGAGCCCTGTATTGTGGTGTGCATTTAGCTTCCAACAACAAGGTCGTGGGAAAGACGAGGCTTTCTACTCTCTGGAAGGAATTTCCGTTTCAGAAACCCAAAGGAGAAATTCCAGTCTGTTCTATAAAGCTACTGTGAGTTAGAATGTAGTCAATGGCGGTTTAGAGGCACCTTAGGAGTCTTAGTGGTATTGTGAGTTACGCATCAAGCTCAGCACTCACTACATGGTGGGGGAGGAGGGAGGGGAGGGAATGAGATTCTCTGTTTCCATATAAAATGAGGCTTTCTGCCTTGGACCCAGTAGACTGGTCTACTTTGTCCTATGGAGTCACTGTGAGTTGGCATTAACTGAATGACAATAGATGTAGAGGCATCTTCTAGCCAAGCTTGGCGATCTGCTTCTGAAAACCCCCGCCTGAGTAAACCTTTTGTAAGAGCAATCGTGTGCATAGCATTTGTACATATGAAGTTGCTTTGAGTCGAAATCTTCTTGACAGAAACGATCAACAACATTGTATTCATAATTAAGAGGAAAGTCCCTCTCATAATGGAAATAGGCTCTCATGATAAGCATATACCCACTGAATTATTTCTTTAATCTGCTAACCATATGCCTCAACGTTGTCTTATGAAAATGTCTGCAGAGTTCATCTAATCTTAACTATCTAACCCTTCAGGTGGGAGGAATTTTTTTGTTCTCCAAGGCCAATTTGGGCAGTCATAAAACCATGTGAGGGCCATACTAGTCAGACATGTAGTTAGCTCACCCCTGATGTGAGGCTGGCACTGCTGCTCTCCGGTGAGACGTGCGATCTTAGCTGGTGTTGATGCTCTGCAGGCATTATAGGACCTTTAGCCAAGACATTGCCCTTCACCCAGCACATCAGAGAGCAGTTTAACAACTTTATATAGAAACGTCTACTGTCTGGATTTCCCTTGCCCATCAGCATTGCCACAGAATCCTTTTTCTGGAAGAGCTCAGTAGTGGTGCTCACATGAGGAAGAGAAGGAATCATTAGCTCAGACAGAAAGAAGTCCTGATATGAACTGATCCAATTGTTCCCTTTCTTGGTCCTCTGCTTTAGTCTCTTTCTTTTCCTCGTTCTCTCTCTCATTTTTTGCCCTCTTCCCTACTTTTCTCCATCGTTTTGTTCATTCGTCATTTCTTTCCTCTTACTTTTTATATACATATGTACAACTTCAGAAATAGTACTGTGCATGGAATTGAGTCATCATAAATGTTGAATATAGGAGTTTGTGAATGAACGAGGATTTTGAATATGTTATATTAAGACAAGTTTTTCTTTGTTTCTGACAGGATAAGATACTCATTCAAAAACACGTTGCTGTAAGTTCAATGGAAACTTCATTTACATTAGGAGCAACTGCCAGAAGCAGCTCAGCTAATTTCACAACGTGATGTGGCCCTTCAGTTTGATCAACAATTGAAGCCAAGCTGTTAGTAGCTCAGGAAAACTGTGATTATCTCAGTTTTCACAACCCTGGAATCTATAGCAGCAAGCCAGACATTTCTTTAAATGCTTTGTTCTTTAAACTTTCCCTTTAATATATTATATGTAAGAATTAAAATTTTGTCACGCAGTATGTTTGTATTGGAGCTTTGTTTTGCTAACCTCAGTGATTCTCTCGTTGTCCGTTTTAAGTGCTCTAATTACTGTCTACGAATGAGAAAGTTAAAGTACCTTGGCTCACTGAAGAAATTGACCTAGAACACCATTTTGTTTTAACAAATAGGTATTTTAAAGTTTCTCCTGAAATTAGGTCAAATACTAGAAATTGTGAGAATTGTAAGGCCAAAAGCAAAATAGCTGTTCAATGTGTGAACGCGCTAAGGTTGAATAAAAACTCCCAGAAGTTTTTTCCAAGTATGTATATTTTCCTGTTCTGTATATTTTTGTGCAAGTATGGTTCTAAGTATGAGCACCAATGATGGGTCGGTGGTAGACATTGCTCCTGGCGTGCAGGAGACCCTGACTAATGAGTCTCCTGTGAGCCAGCTGAATGGGTTTTGGTGGAGGGTCCACAGTAAGATGACTAAGCAGAAAAGGTTGGTAAGGCTCTTCTGATAATCAGCCAGTGAAATCTAAGGTCACAAGAGAATCACCAGATAGAATTTATTGTGTTTTGCCTTGAGTCAGTGTTAAATTGACTGACATCTAAGACCACCACCAACAGAGTCAACATGTAGAGGAGTAGACAGCACTGGAACCCACCTATGTTTTGGCTGTCTACTCCGCAGAGCAAAGATGTGGGCTTTGGTTGTTCATACTGGTGACCAGAACCAACTGTGCACTTTTATTCTATACTCCAAGTCCAAGGGTGATGAGGAATCTGCTATTACAATTGCAATCTGGCTATGCAGTTAATTACTAAAAACAGCTGAAAGACAGAGCGTGCTAAAAGAGATACATTTACAGATTGTGGTTGTTAGTTGCTATCTGGCTGATTTCAACTCTGCAATCAGATGATATCTGCCCATTGAGCTTCTAAGACTTTGATCTTTCAAAAGCCGATCACTAGGGTTGATCGTCAAGGCCCTTCTAAGTGGTTTCAAACTGTTTGCAAGACACAGAGACTCCATTGTAGTACTGATAATTAACTAATTAACTGAAAACAAATCTCACCCGGATAAAATCATTGACATTTTTTTCTGTACTAAGGAAATATTTCTGTTTCTTTTAAGGAAACTTATTACTAGTTTGATCGTCACAACTAATCTCTCCAAAGGTCTTTTTATGTATCGTTGCCATAAAAAAATGGGGTATAAAAAATGACAACTCCTGGGATTCTCAACTCACAGAAGATGACATTTAACAAAGTCTCAGATCTATCAACTCACAAAAATTTAACCGGTAGAGTTCATTCCCTGATAATGTTTTTGTTTTGAAATCTTAAGATTAATAATGTGATGATATGAATAGCCCATAAAACACTTTATTTTTGAGGCTTCTATGCTTATGAACTTAGCCAAGTAGATGGGCACCCCTGAGTTGATTGGTGCCTGCAGGGGTAGGGCATGTATACCTCTAGAGTATCATAAGTAGTTACATAGCCTTTCTGGAAGATATTCGTTCTAGATATTGTTCTTGACTTTGAGAACATTCTGGTGTCATGCATAATGAAATTCAAAGCTCCGCCATTTGAATCAACATCCACAGTGATTGTTTTTAACTGAATGTAACTGACTCTGTATGTATCTACTATATATTTCTAATATTTATTTCCCACATTTTGAAAAATAGAATATGTGCCGGGATCCTATAATGTTATTTCAAAAATATGAATGGCTGAAATCCATATCAAGGAAACAAAACTGCCACTGAGTCAATTCTGACTCATAGTAACCCCATAGGATAAAGTAGAATTGTTCATGGGTATTTCTGAGGCTATAAACTTAACAGAAGTTAAAAGTCTCATTTTTACCCCACAGAGGGGGTAGTTTCAAACTGCTAATCTTGCAATTAGTAGCCCATTGTGGTCATTCATTGGGCCATTCTCCCTAATCCTCATCTACCTACTCCTGTGCTGGACCATACAGAATCATTAGTCAGGTTTATTATCAATATCATTCATAGAACAATATGCTTCAATATTATTACTAACTGGTCAGAAGTCATTAGTGATTTTTCTGTTCATTTAGTTAATACTTCATCATAAAAAAAGTTCTTGATTCAGATTCACAAATATCAATGTTCACAGTCCTGAAGCTAAAACACAGGAGCATTTCACAAACTAGGAAAACACAGGCATCAATCAAAATAAGAGTCCATGCTTATAATGTGTTCCAGCAGAACCACGAGTTTTCAAGCGACGCTGTGATGAGTAAAACGGGCGCATCTAAAAAGGCCATGTCGCTGTGGTGAGGTGCCGTCATTGGTTCTTAGTCGCTGTCAACAGCACTGAAGACTCGCTCTGCCGGCCTCACAATGGCCTTGTTGAAGCTCGATGCTGCAGTGCCTGTGTCGTCTCGCTGAGAGACGCTCTTCCTCTTTTCACTGACTTTCAACTTTCCTGAGAATGATACCTTTACCAAGAGAGATCCCGGATCTCTCCTAAAGATATGTTCAAGGACCCGTGAAGAACTCTCATCCTTCTCATTTCTCAGGAATATTTTGACTGGACCTCTTCCAAGTAGCTTGGGTTATGCTGGTAGTGCACGGGACCTTTCAGTACTCTTAATCTGCACCGCCATTAAAATGCATCGATTCTGCTCTGGTTTCTCTAATTGTCCAATTTTCATATGCAAAGTAAGTGATGGAAAACACTAGGGTTTGGGTCAGGTGCATCTTAGACCTACTTTAAAGAGGTCCTGTGCAGTGGATTTGCTCGATGTCATATACTGGTGGATTTCCTGATTGAAACTCCCATGGGCATTGACTGTTGCCTGGAGGAGATGAAATCCTTGATATTATTCTTGCTCCACTTATCCTGATGTTGCCTATTGATTCAGTTGTGGGGATTTTGGTTTTCCTTACATTGCATTATAATTCATACTGAAGAGGTCAGTCCTTGCTCATTATGAATCAATGCTTCAATTACTCCTTGCTTGTGTCATCTGCATATCACAGGTTGTTAATATGCCTCCCTCTAATACTGATGCTATTTCCTTCTTCATAATGTCCAGCTTCTCAGATTATTTCCCCACGATCCAGACTGAGTAAATGTGGTGACAGGAAACATCCCAGACACATTTCTTTTCTAACTTTAAAACACACAATATATACAAGTTGAATATTGAATAAAAAATAATGAAGTGTTTGTGCATTTGAATTATGGTGCCGTGAAGAATATTGAATGTACCAGAGACTTCCAATAGAACAACCAAGGAAGAAGTATAGTCATAATGTTCCTTAGAACTTTGTCTCACATACTTCAGACATGTTATCAGGGGGGTGCAATCCCTGGAAAGGGGCGCTAGCAACAATAAAGGGCTTCAACATGGTGATTTGACATAGGAGCTGCGGCAATAAGCTCAGACATAAGGAAAAGCTGTCCGGATGGCAAGGACCTGGTGGTGCTTCTTTCTGCCGAACATAGAGTCACTATGAGTCCGAAACGACTCCACAGCTCCTGACCCAACAACATTTCCTTGTTCTGTTGAAACTGTCTCTATGCCTACACACAGGTTCCACCTGTGCACAATGAAGTGTTCTGGAGATTTCCTTCTTCTCAGTGTTATTCACAGTTTGCTATGATCCACAGAGCCAAATGTTTTTCATAGACATTAAAACACAAGTGCATATCTTTCTGCCTTTCTTTGCTTTCAGACAAGATCCATCTGCCAGCAGCAAAGACACGCCCGATGCCATGCATCCTCTCTGTCCTCTCTGTGTCTCTGAACATCCTCTTGGTTGATTTTTACAACCATTTTTGAATTATCTGAAGCAAAATTTTGCTTTCATGTGATCATGATGATGTTCCATAATATCTTCATTCTCTTGGGTGATTTTTCCATGAAATATACACAAAAAAATGATACCTTCTATAGGCTGGCCAGGTACCTGCCTTCCAACTTTCTTGACACAGATGAGAGGGTGCTTCCAGAATGTCATCAATTTATTAAAGTATTTCCACTAGTACTTATTCAATTCCTGGAGCCTTTTTTTCACGACTGCCTTTACGACAATTTGGCATTATACCTCTACTATCATTGGTTCATGATCATATGCAACATCTAGAAATGATTGAATGCCCACACACTCTTTCCGTACAAGGTCTCTTCATATTCTTTGGTACCTTTTTGGATGCCTCCTGCATGATTCAATATTTGTTCCTGAAGAATTGTTCAATATTTCAACTTGAGGCTTGAATTTTCTTTCAATTCTTTTAGTTTGAGATATGCTGCGTGTGGCAGTTATATGGTCTGTTGTCAATTTGAGACTTAATAGTGCAGGGGTGGAGTTTAGCCTGTCAAATGGGTCACAGCTTGAAGACCTCATTTGGAGGCACTAAGGAGATAAACAGTTCACTGGAGGCAGGACACACGCTTACTCTTCGTGAGACATTGCTGTTGACAAACCACATGGATCAAGGCCAATGGAGCCAGAGCCCTGGAGCTGAGAAGTCACGTGGTGACTCATGCCAATGCTGAGATGCTTCCACCACCACTGGACCCATAAGCTTTTCCACCCACTGTCATGTGATCTTCCTGCCTTTGGTGTCAATGCATGTGTTGTATGAGCCTGAAGAAGAATTTATAGAATGATAATGGACCAACACCATTTATGTTGTTTAAAAAAGGAGTTTGCAATGGGAAACTCATTGCTCTTGTTTATGTTGTTGAAAAGGGTGTTTGCAGCAAAGAATTAATTGGTTTTGAAAAATTCTACAATGTGTTTCTATAGAAGCCTACCTGTGTTTCTATCTCCAAGGCCATGTTTTCCAACTGTCCTCCCTCCCTCTTTGTTGCCAATTTTCATATTCTAATTGAATCTCAATGGCGTGTTTGATCAATTTCAAAATGAAAGAAGTTGGTAGACTTCTTCAATTTCTTCATTATTAATTAGTGTCCAATACATCAACTTGATAAATGATTGTAGTAGCTGAACTTGTTTGTAGATGTATTGAAATTATCCCTATGAAACATTTTAATTCCAGACAGGTCCTGAAATGCTCTTTTGACAATAAGTGTGGTGCCACTCGTCCTGGCATGGTAAATATACAGTCGTCTGAGACGAAACGGCCAGTGTCACACCGTATTAGCTCAGACGTACATGACTGGTACACTGGAGTACATCTGAAGTTTCAAAACTCAAATTAGTTCAGATTTTTAGCTTCATAGACATATTGATACATATACACTGGGCTTACAAGGTGTGGATATTAAACAAAAAATACTAATTGTCTGATGAAACCCTGCACATTTTTTATGTCACCCTGGCTGATAGTGTTTCCTAAAACAGTACCCACATATCCTCACCCCTAGTTGTTATTTATACAAAGCATTCCATTAACATCATTTCCTCAGAATTTTCTTGGAATATGAGATCAAGTATAGCATAGATTTATACTACATCAAGGAAACATTTACTTCCTCTTTTTAGGTGTGCTAGTTTTCTAATAGTCAGCATTTTCTAAGTGTTTGTTTATATATATTGTAGGTGCAGCATTTAATAATGCACTCACAGAAAGGACCATAAATACTTTTCAACTTTTTTAAAATAGAAGACCAGAGACAAGAGATTGAGAAACCACACTCAGGCCTCGACCATCTTTCAGTCATTTGCTTAGCTGATTGAGGGTGGCAAAACCAACGGTAAAGGATGAAAATCTGCTTGGAGAGAGAAAGGAGAAAGAGCTCTTGATGTGCTCTGGGGCACGCCTGGGAACCTGCATAGGCGCACATGGTAGGGACAAACCCAGACGGCGCAGTTATTCTCGGGAATAAGTGTCCACTGGGCTGCTGCCAAATACTTCCAGCACCACCTGACAATACAGTGATGTCACTGGAAGGCCTAAGGAGCACATGCATGTGGAGGGCCAAGCACAGGTGTGTATTATGATTGCAAAATCTTGATTTCTAAATATCTTATGGAAAGTAACTAGTACTCTGTTTACCAACATACCAGATAGTGTTTTCAATTCTATAGAAAAAAGAAATGGAAAGATCATAGATTTTTGTACACGTACAAAAAATTGAAGCTCCTTTTATTAGTACAAATTGTCTTAATTTTTTAGTTTGTTTAATTTTTTAAAGGGGGAGGAGGGTTGGATCTGTTAAATCGTAGCATCTAACATGCCAAAGATTGAATGTTTAATTGTGCTAATTATGCTCGAACCCTGTTAAAATCTCAAATCCTTGGGAAGAAAATATTCAATGTATATTTAAACCAAACTACACCAAAACCCATTTTGACTCAAAGGAATGTTACTGGAGTAGAATTGCCCCAAAGGTCCCCAGCATGCCAATCCTTAAGGAAGCTGACTCCTAGGTGTACCTTTCTCCAATGGGACTGGGTGATAGGGGCAAAGAACTAACCCTATTGGTAACACATTAACCAAACTCTACCAGGGCTATACATTATGTTGGACATAATAATAATAATTCATATGCCTCTAATAAGAAATTCCATGTCTAAGATTTCCCCCTATGTTGAAGTTGGCAATCTTTTCTGTAATGGGACTGTTAGTAATATTGTAGTCTGTTTCAACCATATGGTCCCTGTCACAACTACATAATTCTGCTATGATTGCAGGAAAGCAGCCACAGACAATAGATAAATGAATGAAAAAGGTCATATCCTGCTGAAACATTTTTTTCTTTTTTGGAAACACAGGCAGGCAGTCTATTTTCTCCAACTCTCTGGAGAGTTTGAGGAATTTATTATACAGATAATCTGCAAATAATATTATTAAAATATAATGATTGATCATAAATAAAATGTTTAATAAATGTGAATAAGTAAATTATTTTAAATAAGTATAATGATATAATATTGATACACTTAAATTTTGCTAAGTAAACTTGTTTTTAGTGTGTATATATGCTTAATAAAATACAATATAACATGGCATTTGTAGAGTAGTCCCAATACTATGACATATAAAACTATTCAATATGATTATCTTTTAAGAAGATGTGCAATAAATTGACATTGTTTCTTCTGGAAGGAATTCAGGAGGTTTTATGTTCTTCTTTAGTATTTTCTCAATCTAAAATTACTACAATAAGTACATATTACATTTATTGTCAGAAAATAATTTCTAATTAAAATCAAATTTAGTACAATGTATATGCAAACTTAAGTGCTATTCACATTGTCAAATTGTTCATAAAATGGATATTTCTTCTCATATGAAAAATACAGATTGGGAATCTCTAGATTGGCATAATTTGTAAAGAATTTAGCTAGGATTATTTTCTTCCTCAAAAATCCATATAACATCTGAAAGTATAATAAGTAATAGACTCAAGAACTATTCTGACTCTTTATAGAATCTCTTTAAAAATATGTAAGTGTTTTGATATAAAAATTATTATTTTAAAACCAGAATTTTATACATTTCCATAAGAACTTCTATCTTTTATAATTTTAAAATATATTGACTGAGTGTAAATCAGGGCTTATCGTTGACACCTTTATTTAGTAGAATATAGAAATGAAAGATTCTCTGATGGAGAGTATGATGCTTTGTAAGGCTGATTTAATCTGCATGATGATCCTTGGGCAACATCATTCAAATCCTGATTCTCTTCTAAGTGTCATAAAGAACAAGCGAAAAGTGAACTGAAACATAAAATGATCAATGGCCAAATGCAATAAGACATAAAACAAATAAAATAGAAGACATTCAAGCCTCTTATTTGATTTTCTTCCCTCTACCAACAATGAGCTATTTTTCCCCAAAGTGCATTTCGTATTTTCAAACTTCAAAGACCAAAATCTGCTATACCGTCTCTTTGGTGGCAGAAGGAAAGTAAGACATTCTTGATCCATATTATTAGCATTCACTCAAACTGTATTTTTCCATTTTTTCAGATTAATATAATAAATAATAGCAATCAACTTATTTAACAGATGCTTCTGGTTTTAGTATTAAATATAACATTTCAGCAATTCTACTAATTTTTATTTCAAGACTAAAACTGAAAACTTATGAGATTCTTTAGTTATATGTTCAATTTTATAATCAATAATGTAACATCTGTATGCAAGAAAACTCAACTAAATAGAAACTAAGTTATTGAGTAAGGATGATGTATATATGAATGCCTATTTTTGAAATGCAATGTATTATTAAATGTAATATATTTTAGAAACATGATTTATGCATTTATTTAGATGAAATGAAATAATTTCATTTTCAATATATATAGCAATCTTATAAGAACAGAAGTATTTGATTGTTTACAGCTTTATGTGCATATATCATATGGAGTTATAAATTTTACACAGAAAACTCATAATATTAAATATTTTAAACAATGAATTTACAGAATGCATACAGTCAATCATAATAGACAAAATAGCAGTTGGCATGTTACCAATCCAAAGCTATGGGAAACAGAACTGGAAAGAAAATGTATGCAGACAAATTCTCTATACTCATTTATTAAGGAGTCTAGAAGGCTAGAGCTCCTGTGGAGGGTGACCTCCACGTTTGTAGGATGAGGATGCATCCCATTCACATTCTCCCAAGTAAAAGTTATTCCCCATGATGTCCCCCATAATAATGCCAAGCTTAAGGTTCTTGCAAGCACATGGTTGGTACTATATACACTTGAAGGTCAACTGCTTGAAGGATACTTGCCTGAAGGTTGTCTGCTATCAAGGGGAATCAGATGCTATTGTCTGTCCCACCTCAAGTAGGGCACACTCCCTCCTCATAAAGATCAAAGATTGTTCCCATGGAGAAATGCTCAGGGACACCAAAGGAGAATCCAGCTCAGAGACTACCAAGGTTAAGCTGCTGTGCTAACTCTAGAACCCACCAATCTTGTTACTTCTGTACCTTCTAGTCAGTCACCTCTATGTCTCTAATGCTTCCCCTTCCTTCTGCAGGTTTGCTCCCAGCTCCTTCCCTCCTGTTTCGTGCTTGCCTCTAATGCAACCCCTGCCTGTGATGCAGTGGCTTGCTGGGACTTGCATGCACGAGATTGCACACAGTCATGAGAGAATGCATTGCAATCTCATTCTGGTTCTTCCTGCACCATGCAATATTTTGCCCATAGAATCTTTCAATATTTCAATTTGAGGCTTGAATTTTTTCTTCAGCTATTTTAAGATATAATCAGTTTGTTCTTCCTTTTTGTTTTTCTAACTCGGTCTTTGAAATTTCATCATAGTATATTACTGACTTCTTGAGCTGCCCTTCTGAAGGTTTCTATTTAGCTCTTCAACTTCATCTTTTTTTCCATTTCCTTTAGCTATTCTGCAAAGAAAAGCAAGTCTCAGAATTTCTTCTAACACACACTTTGATCTTTTCCCTTTATATTGACCTTTTGTTTTCCTTATATTTGATGTTCTTGATGTCCTCCCACAATTCATGAGGCCTTATGTCATTAGTGTTCAAAGCAAACAATTAGTTCTTGAGATATTCTTGATATTCAGGTGGGACATATTCAGGGTTGCATTGTTTTTATTGTAGACCTGTCTGAATTTTATTCACCTTCAACCTGAACTTATAAATGAGCAATTGATGGCCTCTTCTACAATCAGCCCCTGGCCTAAATTTAGGTGCTGATATTGAGCTTCTACATTGTCTCTTTCCAAAGATGTAATCCATTTTATTTCTGTTTACTTCACCTGGAGAAGTCCATGTGGGTTGCTTTGTGGGGTTAAAAAATGGTCCTTCCACGAGCAAGTCATCGGTCTTGCAGCAATTTTCTATCACCACGATCATATTTTCCAACTACTGTTTCTTCTTCTTTGTTTCCAATTTTTGCATTACAATCACCAATAATTATGCATGCATCTCCACTACATTTTTAATCAATTTTGGACTGGAGACATTGGCAGAATTCTTCAGTTTCTTTAGCACCACACTTTGAAATCTATTCAGTGCCTTTACTTCATCATTTATTCCATTTACTTGAGCTATTCAGCATTCAAGAGCTAATTTGAAAGTCTCCTCCGATTTAGCTCTTTTCTTTACTTATGACTTTATTATTTACTTTTACTTATTACCTTTACATATTTACATTTACTGATTACCTTTACTATGAACTTTTGCTTTCTTCCTGCAAGATGTCCTTTATGTCATCCCATAATTTTTCTGGTCATTAGTGTCCAATACATCAAATATATTACTGATATGATACCTAAATCCAGATATTTTGTCTGTAATGGGGTTGTTTTTGCGTTAACTTTTTTAATGTGAATGGGGTGAAAACTTACAAAGTATATCAATTTATCTTTCAACATTAAAACATGTTTTGTTTCATTCCATTGTTTGCAATCCCCACAATTTAACATAATTTATTCTAATCCCTCCCTGTATTTTATATTCCAGTTCCTGTTTCTTTCTTAGGTCTTCGGAACTTTAGTTTGGGTAATTGTTGCCCCTCTGTCTCTAGTAGCTGCTTATTCTATGGTTTTCTTGCCTCAGGACAGTCTTATTCTACGTACAGGCCTACGTATTGTTTTGCTGCCGAAATGATCCATGGTGGTGAAGCCCCTTTCAGGCCTCCTGGTAACTAAGTACTATGGTCTCTGATGTTACATCAGTCACTATCTGACCAGACAGCCTGGTCTCTTTTATGCTTTGGATTTTCATTCCACGTTTTCTTCCCAGGACTTTCTAATGTGCTTCCTTTCAAAACAGAGAGAAATTGTAGTCAGTCACCATTTTTTTTTCTGGGCTCTGAATTGTCACGGCTGATATTTTCAATGTCATACAGTTATTTTAATATTTTTTAACTTCTACTTGAACTTGCATATAGACAATTAATTAATTATATGTTCTGAAATTAGTCTGTGGCCTTGACTAATTATATTGGGTGTATCTATGGTCTCTTTCCAAAGATTTAATGCCTGTGTCTTACTTCTGATGAGGTTCACTTTTATAGTTATTTGTTGTTAAATAAGGGCATTACGATGTGTAAGTTGATGGTCTGTCAAAATTCTAGATGCAATTTCTAACATTGCTTCTTTTGCTATCGCCATATTTTTTAACTACCAGTCCATCTTTGCTTCCAACTTTTGCATTCAAGTTACTACCAATCATCAATTCTTATTGATTGCATGTTTCATGAATTTCAGAATGTAGATATTGGTGAAAATACTTCAATTTCTTCATTTGAGCACTACTGGTTGATATGCTTTGAAAAATATTTATATTAATAGTCTTCCTTGTAGGGATATAGGTCTGTTCTTATCACTGACAGCTCTGTACTTCTGCATCGCCCTTGAATATGTGTTCACTGTAACTGAGAGACCATTCCTCATAAAGTTGTCATGTCCAGCATAGCAGACCACATAATTGTCACTGTTTATTATCAATATTACTGCTGTGTATACTTTGAACCCTAATGCTCATCATTGGACATTTATTTTCTCATAATTTCATTTCTTAAGTATAATAAAGATGGAGAAAAAGAAATAGAACAAAACAAGTCAGGGTGATGAAGAGATATATAACAATTAATTGGAGACTGTTTGATAGTCTGATCCAGATGGATTCCAAGGAGAATTAAGTCAGGTCAAACTACTTGATTGAATGTTATACATGAAAGAATAAAGCATAGCCCCCAGCAAGCTTGGTAATCAAAATGTACAGCAAGAGAAGAAGCAAGTCTTAAAGGAGACAGTAAGTTAGGAAGCATCTCAAAATAAGTTACTCTAAGATTACTGATTAGTCTGTGCTTGAGACACTGAGTATATTCCTGGTCTCACAAACAAGTTCATGCATGCATCAGAAAAATATTAGTAAATTCTCATGACTTCAGGGTCTCTTCTGTTAAAAGGCATGTGTTACATGATGGTTTGCTAATTTTGTGACAAAACTTGCCCATATGGACAAAGAATCACAAGAATACTCAGCAAATATTCAAAACAACAGCAGGCTTCACATTTTCTATGAATAGAAGGTAACTCTGGAAGAAATAAGTTTTAAGTCAACTTTTTAAAACCCTTGAAGAAAATGTTATCATTTTATAAATAAATACTGTGTCCGACTTACCAATTTTTCTGATATTCTTTTGTTCTACAAATGTTTTATAGTAATGTTTATCAAACCTTACCTAACTGTCAATCATTCTCAGGTCACTGATTGAGCAATAGTCAGTACTATGAAGGTCAGGTGTTGTTGTTTATGTCCTGCTTATTTATCTTAAAATACACTACAATATTCACTTTCTCTTTTTACCATGACCCTTTTTGTTGCAATGTGACCATAACAGCTAGAAAGTATCAGTTGTTTTATACAATGACTAGACCTCCGCATGAAGGACAACGGTGAGAAATGAGAAGATAGAGGTATTCTAGTACTCTGAGGGCATTTTATGGCAAATTTTCCATATTGGCTGTAAGGAAGCCAAAGCTACGCTTTTATATGAGAGAGAGAGAGAGAGAGAGAGAGAGAGAGAGAGAGAGAGAGAGAGAGAGAGAGAAATATCCCCCCTGTTTACGAAAACCCAAATTGGGAGAACCCTAAGTAAAATATTAAATTACTGTTTCTTTACCGGAGGATAAATATTAACCTGAAACTCCAGGCAGAATAGAATCATGAGTTGTCCACTTGGCAAAAGGTGTGACCACTGGTCTCCAGTTCTCACCTTCTGGAGTTATCTCCTTAGTTTGGACTGTCAATCAGTTCCTGAGTTACCTGTTGTAGTCATCTCGCTATTGAACTCCTTAAAATCATATCTCCATGTTAATACAATATAAATAGCAAAAAAGATCTCTGTGTCCTTATTTCTACTATTACCTGTGTTTATATTACCTCAAACTAAATTATATGCAATACATTTAATGTGTCACAGAGTGATCTTTCCATATTTCTCTCAAGTCTTAAAATGTTTGCTTTAATCCACCAAAATTATCATTGTTATTTTATGGTTAAATTCATTTTGCTATCTCCTTGAAATTTTTGATGAAATGTGATAACTATAATTCTCATTATCTGAATCTCATCACTTATTTAGACAAATTGTTATCAAATGTGAGATTTACTTTTCACTGCAAAAATAAAATTAAGATATAATGAAAATTAAATGGGAGAATCTGAGTAAACAACTAGTCTGGGTCTTTCTAGAACAAGTGTACTCTCTTTGCTAATTGGAAACTGTAATGGATCTCTATCCTCTTTTCATTGGCAAGATATAGTAAATTTTTGTTTTCTCAATTCTTAGATAACATGGTATAAATTAGCTCATTTATCCAGGACATCTTTCGGTGTTCATGTCACACATTAGAAATTGTATGACCCATATAAGCCCAGTTCCGGCCGCAACATGTCTTCCCATTTGCATGTTTGCATATACAGCTCATTGGTGTGCATTGCTTATAGTGTTTCGGGTGTTTAGACATTTATTATGTCCCCTTTTATATTTCTGATGTCTCATAGCAATCTCCTACTTAAATGTATATCATTGTTTCATTTGCTTTCTTGCATTTTCTAGGGATATGTATTGATATATAATACTTCATCAAGATATTCACTTAATTAAAGGGAACATATTTGAGTAATACAGCATAAAAATGTAGACGAAAATGAAAGTCTAAATGAAATAGTTTACATATTTGTTTTCCAAAGAGTCACATTCCAGTGATTAAAATTAAGTGACTAATCTATTTTTTATTTCCTTTCTTCTAAAAAATATTAGACATTGAAAGTTTATTTTCTTCTTAGAAAATGTGCAAGTTATGGATGGAAAATATTTATATTTTTGAAGCAACTTATATCTGAGGTCAGGCTGAGCGGAAACTATGAACTCTCAGGACAACACATAGAGAGCATTCAGATCAGCACTCTGGAGTGGACCACCTGGCTTCTCCTTTATTCCCTTTCATGTAGCAGTTTCCCGTTCTTGTAGTTTGCATGACCATTTACAGAGCAACGTGATTTTCCATTAAAAAATGTATACACGTTCTGTCTTGTGTCATTGGTACAACCCCCTCTTCCCACTTCTTCCCTGGCTGCCTCTCTGCTCACTATCTGCTTTTTGGCCACAGCTCCCATGTCTTCTACTTCAATCTTCAACTTAAATTGTTTCCGCTTTTTATTGGCATATTGCTGGTCCTGATAGAGATGCTTTGGTTTCGTTCCTGATTGGACATCGCTTTTGTCACATTTATTGCTTCATTAGATGGAAGAATTAAGTAAAATATTTTTAAAAATTCCACCAGCAACTCAAATTTACAGTGGTGAGTTATAATTTCAAAGACATTACTATATTTGTACCCTGAAAATCTGTCTTATTTGAGATAATGAAGAAAATCCATTTATTAAAATTTTTCAGCATCTCACATTATGCAGTATAAATCAACATAATGTGATATGACTTGACATCAAGTTTAAAAAAATGCCTTTTCGGCTTCTGCTCAGACCATATGTTCAAATTATTAAAAATATCCACTCTCTTTTACTTTAAGTATAAATAAATGCAGACTTCTTTCAAATTAACCATCTTGATTTATATGCTGTTTGGGAAGAAAACTATTTTTTCCCCTCCTGGTCATTGCCTTATCATTTATTTCACAGTTAAGATTTTTGTCTTTGGCCAGAATAGTCTTTAGAAAAGACAGGCATACATGTACAGAGATTTAAAATGAAAGGAAGCTGGTCAGGAAGTAAGGAAAATAATTTATTTGAGAATTATTGAAGTCTTCCCGAAATATCAGAATCATCTTCTAGTAAAGTTTGGTTCTATCTTATATTAAATTTAATGTTCAAATATTAGTTATTGAATATCTGAAAATACCTGCATGCCCATTGTCACTATTTTCCATCTAAATTCTGTATACTGAGCAATCTCCCCAAATCTGCTCACCCATGAGTGAACAGAAACCAAGCATTAAAAATATTATCATTCAACACAACTTACAGGGAAACAGCCAAGTTGGCAAGTTTTAAAAAAACAACACATACACAAGCACTGGAACATCTTGACTGGGTTGATGACATGACAGCATTGTGGTTCACTACCAGCTGGGAGCTGGCTGGGGTTCAGGAATGGACTCAAGACAGTGGAAACAGAATGCACGAGGAGGCGTCTCTCTACTAACGTGGCTGTTTTGTGAAAACCAGCAAGAAGACCATTTGCCACACCAGCTTTTCCTCCCTCTGCCCTTAGCTGATTTCTTGTCGGCAACAGAAAAATGTGACATAAGGGGATGCAATAGCATGTGAAATGATACTGCACAATCTGCTCAAGCTTCCATTGTGGTCTCCAGGCCTGTTTCTCATCGTGCTTTGGATCCCCTCTGAGCTGATGCAAGCACCAGAGCCTGTGGACGGACTTCCGATTGGGCTCCATGCTCAGAGTCGGCTGAAGGATGGGATGTAGAGGGGAGCTGAACTTGGAAGAATTGAGCCACTAACTACAAACTACATGGTTCACAATCATTCCCTTAAAATGAGAACCAATGAAATATTGTTTAGCACTCCAAAGGACTCATTTACAAAGGATTCCAAAGCTCACGGTTCACTTTTGCATTTTTAATGTCTCTGCACTTGTGGGTTTTCTTCGTCCTTGGTAAGCTGACCCAGAGAATGCTGAAAAAGCAGGCAACAGTAATGCACGTGGTATTTCTCAGGATCGCCAGCCACATGATGCTCTCAAAATCTTGCAAGATAGTCCTTTCCCACCAGACTTGCAGTAGAATTTTTGCAAGCACAAGAAATTTCATAGTTAAGGTAAAGTTCAAGTAAGCATCCTCTCCACTTCAGTGTTTATCTGGACCAGTGGAGTGCTGCAATTCTCCAATTCACCCACCACTAATTACCTTAATATACTGCGGTAACACTTACTGATCTATAATCTTTGCTGGGGAAAAAAATCCAAAGTTCCCAGAAGAAGTAGCTTTTTATTAATATCCTTGAGGATCTTGAAACAGGGGTAGTGTTATGTCAGCATATCTGACGCCGTGTTTGGGCAGAGAAATTAGCTGTCTGGCATTACTGGGACAGCAGGGGAATTTCTGAGGTCCTTTGATGAGAGGGAAGTATAACTGTAATGAAAATGTAAGGTTTTTTTTTCATCTACTTAATCTTCCTTTCTCAACTTATATTGCTGCATCTCTGACCATTAAGAAAGTGGAGGAATTTGAGTAAATTTCTTAATAGCAAAATGAAGCCTGAAGTAGACCCACAATTTAAAAGTCTGCAATCCTAACCGTTCAGAGAAATTAACTACCTTATAGCATTTTTTAAAAATGCCAAGTCTTTATCTAGATCTAATAGTAAGGACTTTATAAGTTTAGGTTTTAGTATCATAACTCAGCTCTTTCTTTACTTTTTAAAAAATTTCAAGCTAATCCACTTTTATCCTCAGTCAGATATGACAACCAATATGTTAAAAATCCAGGAAATTTGTTTGGGATACAGCATCTCATATTTTTAAAAATGTTAAACCAGGACTTACAAATTAAAATATTTAAAGTGAAATAAATTCTAAATGTCTTCAGTATGAAATAAAGGACTGTTTTATAAATGATGGTGCAAACATCCAGGACGGTGGCCCTCAGTGTCTAGATAAACAATGCCAAGTGAATCAGCCCACATGCCGATCTTTTCTCAAGATGTGTGCTTCCTCTTTGAAATGATTTTCCTACATAAACACTTGTATGCATCCAGCAACATCTTTTTTCTCTATCTCCGGTGAGCACTCCTTCCAATCTGAACTCACAATACTCCCTTGATATTTCAGCTCATGGCTTCCTCTTCATAATTTGGTTCTAATTTTTAAAATAATTTAACCCTCAAAACAGGCACTGAAGATATTAATAATTGAGTCTGTGATGGTAATTGTATTAAGAGTTGTGATAGTATGCAATGACTGATTGGCTATTACTATATGTGACATATCATATCTGATGTTCTATATATGGTGTGTCATTTAAATTCCATGATCTCTCATAAACAGGTGCCATCATCTTCATTTAAAAGAAGAGGAAATGTTGCAGAAAGAGGTTAAGTAAACTTAGCAATACTCATTACCGCTATCACATTCTTTCTCTTCGTCATAAAATTTCATCAGTCATTTTCATATTTGCCAAGAGCAAAAAAAGAAACTGTAATTTTTTATGATGAGGTATATAGATCATGAAGACTGACTTATTTGTCCGTCCATCCAAATAATGTTTGTATCTTGCATCGACGCTCTGAAATTTGTGTAAGAAGTGTGAATGTGACAACCGCAGCAGTTAAACAAAGCTCAGGGAAGCGGAAGCTTGTTTATTTTCCTATTATTCAACTTAATTTCAGGAGTCCCTACTACTGCAAGGTAGCATAGCAATCAATTTAACGATAGTTAATTTGGTCTAGTGGCATGAAGTCTCAATCAAGATAGTTATGCAATGCTTTCCCATTTGTGTTAGCCTCCTATTTCCTGTGCAACTCTTTGCATGTAGAGGAATTCTGATATGATGTGAATTCAAAGGTTTGATGAAATAAACCAAAATACAAACCAGAGCCCCTGCCTCCAAGTAGATGCCAACTCATAGTGGGCGCCTGTGGGTTTACAAGACTAATTATTCAGAAGCCCAGTCTTTCTCCTGTCAAGCTCCTGGTGGTTTTGAACAGCGGACTCTACGGGTCTCATCCCAGTGCAGAACCACTTCACAGCCAGGCCCCAAAGGAGTTGTCATTCTCCTCCTCTGTCTCATTTCTTTTCTGATTTTTCTTTTATTTGGAAATTCACCTCCTCTCCCCTCCCACCCATCTCCACCCCACACACCACTCCCAGCATTTTAGAAATATCTCCCGGTTCTCTGAGTCTGCCTTTGGCTTTCATATGGTTATCTCTGCCATCGAAGTGGTTGCATGTGGGGCCCAGATAGGAAAGGTCCGCAGTTGGAAACCATGAGCCACTCCATGAGAGGAAGCTGGGGCTTCCTAGGCCCCTCAACTTTCAGGCTCAGACACTCGCAGGCGCAGTTAGACCCTGGTCTAAGGGGCCACTAGCAAAGACGCTTGTAATTCAGCTATGTTCTTCCTCCCTCTCTGGAAGCAAATACATAAAGTGTATGCCAAGAGACATTTGATCCTTATTTTTACAAGGTGTCAAAAAGACATCGCATTTTCTCTCTCAAGAGCCCACAGTGGCCTACATGAGAATCAACAGGATTTTGAGTTTCTGCCCAGAAATCTCATAAAGTCATTCCATGCCCTCTTGTCTTCAAAGTGTATTTGCTCTTCATCAGTGTGGACTGAGTTTACTGACTCTCCTAAAAATTAAGGAAGAAAATACCTAAATAGTATTATAGTGAAGAAATGTGGTATATATTACGTTAAGCAAGTGACTAAAATGAACATCTATTGATAAATTGTGCTTATATCATACCGCATACATAATAAAGATAATCCAGCACTGTGATATTATTCTTAAAAATAAGCAAACAAGCACAATTTAAGTCCTATGCAATCATAAGAAAGCAGCCAAAAAGAATAAAAGGTGAGGTCAAATTGATTCTGTATCAGTCAATCTCGGATACCGAGTAGATTTCTTCATAGGATTTCCCAAGTTGTAATCTTTGCAGAATTAAACTGTACATTTTTTCTCCAGAGGTTTGAATGGCCAGTGTCCCCTGGCAAAAGGCAAGTTTTCTTCTCCTGCAGAGAGTAAGCCTCTGAAACCTACAGGGGAAATGCTACCCGGTCCTATAGGGTCGCTGTGAGTCTGAAACCATTTGATGGCGGTGACCAGTGTCATTTTGTATTTTCTGAGTACAGTGCATAACTACTCCATTATTGGGGCTCCTGCTAGAAAGTGCAGACAATTAGAAGTGCACTCTATTAAATATTTGGCTGATTGTGTTCAAAACTATCAAAGTCATTTGTTGATTTATTTATTTTAACAAAAACCAAAGACGAAACTTTCACAGAGAAGGCAAAGAAACATGACAAGATGCAATGCAGTATCATGTACTAGAATCTAGAACGGGAAAAACTGTGGGTGAAAGGCATGAAGGACATTAAAATCCACAGTTAATAGCACTGTGCCATTATTAACTTCTTTGTTATTATATTTGTACCATAGTTTTGTAAGATGCTGGTATTAGTGGACATTGAATGAAAGTCTGCAGAAAGAACAATATCATCTAAATATTAGGTTAAAAATAATTTCAAAATTTAAAGTTAAAAACTAAATATACACACCTCATATTGAAATATACCATTTGGGGTATGGAAAGAAAAAAGATAATGTATCCGTAATCATGGCACTGCTGAGGAGAGGCAGTGCTCCACTGGCGCTTGAGACGCCACAAGACATTCCCTCCTTCCCCAGTTACCACAGTGTGAGGGAGACAAGTGCTAAACGCTGAAACAAGCAAATATTCTGGTAAATAATTAGAACTTTTAAATTGTGTGTCATAATCAAGTTTTTAAGGAAAATCAAGTGGCTCTTACAGGTTTTTGCTTTTATTGTCATTTGCCTACCTTGGGAGAATGCATTTGAAGGAATTGTCAAAACTAAGATTAATTCTCTAAGTTTCCTTAAATATGTGCCATATATTTGACAACCACATTTTTAACAACCAGCGAGGAAACAACTACTTCGCAAACAACCTTCCCCTTTGGAATGATCTGGAGAGATATTTGTAAATGTCTGTCTTTGGGTAAATTTGAAACTAAAAACTGTGTCAACTATAAAAATTGGCATATTAGTATGTTTTTAAAACTTTGCATTGCAGAGCTCCAATCTGTATATAAGCTCTCCAAATAACATACTTCATGAAAATATAAAACTTTATAATTTGAAAGAACAACTAATTAACGTACAGAATTTTTTTATTAATCATTTTATCGGGGGCTTTTACAAATCTTATAACAATCCATCATTCAATTGTATTAAACACACTTGTGAGCATGTTGCCATTCACATTTCCAAAACATGTTCTTTCTACTTGAGCCCTTAGCATAAGGCTCTTTTTTCCCTTCCCTCCCCACTACCCACCCTCGTGAATCCTTGATCCTTCTATGTTAGTATTGCTATTTCGTGCCTCCCTTCACCCACATCTCTGTATCCATCCTCCTGAGAGGTGGGTTAGACATGCAACCTTGTCATGGGTACCACATAGAAATTAACTATTGGCCTTCCAGTTTATTTTGATTCTTGGTGACTCGTGTGTCAGAGTAGAATATTCAGTTGGGAATTTGTCATAAACAGGTGAATGAACCTTTCCTTTGCGTGGACTCAAATATCCAATCTTGTCATTTTGCAACAGTTTTTCACTCGCCTTTGCACCATCCATTGTCTCAATTGATATCTCCCCTCCCCCTCCCTTCCTCCTCCCCCTCCCCCTCGCCAAAGTCCAAACCAGAACAGTCAAAACAATTCCAACCAACGTGGATTCCAAGATTATGATCCTTTCATGGAGCAGATAGCTGCATCTTTAAAGTGGCTTGAATATTACTAGGGGATTTCAACAGAATAGTTTCCTAACTAAGGGACCATGGTGGTGCAGTGCATTACACAATGGGCTCGTCACTGCAAGGTCTGCAGCTTTAAATCGCCAGCCACCCCTCCTGAAGGCAAAGACAGATTTTCAACTCCAGTAAAGAGTCTTGAACACCCACAGGGGCTATAATGGGAACCATCTCTCTCTCTCTCTCTCTCTCTCTCTCTCTCTCTCTCTCTCTCTCTCTCTCTCTCTCTCTCTCTCTCTCTGGTGTTAAGGGACGTGACCGACATAGCTAGTGGATGTGATATTCATTTCTTCTAGTTAAATGTGAATTTGAGGGGTTGGGGGTGAGGGCTGGGTTGACTTTTTAAATTATAACTCACTTTAAACTAATAAAGCATCTTCATAAACAGAACTTAGAATGAGACTTGAAAAATCACTCTAGCATGAAGTTTTAAAATATTTTCATTTTAATAAAATGATAATCTTTATTTAATAATATTGCAGGAACAAATTTCAAGAAAATAAAAATGGTTTTAGGACTCCTATTAAATAAAACAAAATACTATTCTCAAACATTTTTTATTCCATCTTAATATCATTGATTTTTATTTTGTTTTTGTGTCAGTTATATGAATCTCAGGTATATTAGTCTAGTTGTACATGTGGACTCTGTAACAGTTTTTGTAAGCACAACTATTCTCAGATAAAGAGAAATCTGAATTTTTATTCAACTAAGAATATAGTTCGCTTAAAAATACTATGCATTGCTGCTTCTCATAATTGATAGCTGTCAGTCAAATCCTACTCATATGTACAATGGATACTTAGAGAACACAGGTTTTTGAGATACCCCCTCACACACACCCTGTGCAGTTAACATTCTACATAAAATTTTTGACTCCTTCAGCATTTAACTACTAATAAGATATAGTTGACCATCCTACTAATGCATACAGTCAATTGCACGTTTTATATGTTACATGTATTATATACGGCACCCACATGAAAGCTGCGTTTTCAATACAAGATGAACAGGTGTTTTACAAAAGGTGCAAGTGTACTTGTAGAAATGCCTTCACAAATCCTCCCCCCACACACCTTTTTCTTTTCCCCCACAATACTCCGTATGCTTGATAAACTTCTCTTGAAACGGCTGGCACTGACACACATGAAGCAATTCTACTTTTCCTTGCAATGTTACGGCGTTCCTTCTTGGAAGCACTTCCAGCATCTCTAGTGGCACTTCCTATGGAGTTAGAGGTGTGAGAACAGTGAAAGGCCACTTTCACTGCAATATACGATTGACTGGAGCGAGAAAAGGCCCGTGCAGAAATATTCAGTATGACATCATTAAAAAAATCAATGTCAAAGTGGACTCATGCAACTGAAACATGTATTGTTCAGGGTCAACTGCATCTGCAAACTATCGCAAATCAATTCTTGAATTAAAAAAATGTGTACATATATAGTTTTTACTTTATCTAGGGAAAAGAACTGCCTGACAGTTTTCAACTTGGTGGGTGGAGTCGTCATACGTGGGGGAAAGTACCAATGGACGTATACTATTGTTTCAACCCACTTATATGTAAGTCAGATAGGAAATTAGTACTAGACGATTATTGACGAGGTAAAACCTACCATGAGCACCTTTGTTTGGAGGATGCCCAGGGCATGTGTGCGCTTCCCAGTCAGTCTCTGCTAGCCCAGGGAAGGCAACCAAAGGGCAGCCAGGCACCAGAGGCTAGCAACCTGGAGCGGCTTTGCTATGATACAAAGGAAAATCATCATGCAAATTAAATGTGCCAATGTGGCACAGATTTTAAAGAATGAACCCTCAGGCTCTGAAAAAAATTAATGAGTTTTACCTCTCCTTTCTGTGACCTTTTAGTTCAGTTTTCATGGGAATTTGTTTTCTTTGTTTTGCTCTGAGCTGCTCCAGAAAGAGTCACAGTGGGATAGTGAATCTGCAAAAGGGCTCTCCAGGCACAGATTTTACAATCTCCCACGGAGTTGCTGTTTCTTGCTGTACTTATAAGGTCTTGACCTAGGCAAATTCATGTGGAAATCAAATATTGTCTTAAAACTCCTATGCAGGACTTCTCTTTCTTCTTTTTAAAGTATTTTTCTGACAAAAGTGTATTGCTTGCATTAACACTCATAGATTCATTTTTTAAAATTTGGTTTCTTTAACAGATGGGAATAATTCATTTGTATCATGCTAAGGAAGATAGGACAACAAACAGACATGGAATCAGAAAAACATGTTTATACGTATTTTAGTAGCTAATTCCTCTGAAGTGGACATTCTATCCCTTCTTCACAATCTGGAATCTGGAAGTTCCATGGAGGCTGTTTACCTTGAGTGACCCCTCTTGTATTTGAAATATCAGTGACATAGTTTCAGCATCTGTGTAAGTCTGGGTGGACTAGAGAAACAAATTCATAGACATACATATATAGGAAAGAGCTTTATATACAAGAGCAATTAAATATTGAGAGAACATCTCATCCCAGTCTAGATTAAGTCCATAAATTTGATATTAGTCCATAAGTCTGATAGCAATGTATAAATTCCTCTTTAGATTCATGCAACGCATGCAATGATGCAGAATTCAGGAAGAGCATTGGCCAGTGGGTGGGAAGTCTTGTGGATCTAGTAACAGTGGGAACATCTCAGTGCAGGCAGGGGTCTCCCCATGGCTCCTACAGCTCCCAGTCTCTGTCTGCATAAAGCTTCATGTGGCTTCTCATCAGAAATGTCTTTCAGGGAGTGAGTGTGTGTCCTGCTCCAGGGAGCGATTTATCGCCTTAGTGCCTCCAAATGAGGTCATCAAGCTTTGTCCTGATTGACAATTTGAGACTTCACTCATAAGTCTCAAATTGATAACAGATTATATAATTACCGAAGATCACGGCAACCCTAAATCACCACAACCTGACAAGCTGATGGACAAATATTGGATCATATTATGAGAACTCTACAAAATGTCTTTCCTTTTTGTGTGATTGTTTCTATTAAATTATTGCATTTTAGCTGAGTTTTGTTAAGCATAATCCTCCTATTTATTTATGGCATTCAGCAAATATAAGATATAATATGTATTAGAAATACTTAAAACATAGGTAAGTATTTTAGAATTAAAGCTTGAGATGAAAACTAAGATATATAAAATAAATGCTATTAATTTATGCATAGTTGTTCAGGGTATATTATCAATCTTACATTACCCAGGAACATCAAATGTATTATATATGAAAAATTAAAGTCTTATAGTTTATATAAAAATTCATAGCATTGTAGTTTAGCTGTAATACTGTGTTGATATATTTTCTTAGGTAGCTCATAATTTCTCAGGAATACCTGTCTTATTACTAGTTATTCCTACTAATTTTCAAGAAGGAAGGCTTAGATATAAGATATTGGTAGATACTTCTTCATGAGTCTCTTGCATGTATGCATATCAATAATAGTCTTTTAATAATAAACAGCCTTGGATGATTGAAACAGTATTTCTCCTGGGAGCAAATAGTGAATTTGTATACTATATAATAAATTTACTCATTTCCGGCTAGCGCTATTGCTGTGAAAAATAAAGTAATTTATTTCACATTCAGGAAGTTCATGTCATGTGCAAGCATGCATAAAACTTTAGATGGCAGAGTAAAATTTCTGGTTTGTCATAATCTTTTACGTAGCATCTGATTTAGTTTTATATTGCTGCATAAAAAATTAACCACAAATTTGATGACTTGAAACAAGACACATTTATTAAAATACTTTATAATTAAAGTATTGTGGACAGAAGTTCAGGGACAAAATGAATGTGGTAGCTACATATTTTCATGTCAACTTGACCCTGTATAAAATTGTAGGGTGGTGTCCAATATGCCAGCTAAGTCACATCCTGATGGTGCCTCGTTGGGCATGTGGCTTTCTCATAAAGTGGGACAGGGGTACCTTCACCTTCCTGCTTGCGGACCACACAGAAAGTGGCTGGAGCCCTGCCATGTTTCCACCCACCTTGAGCCCGCATACCTCTGCCCCACCAACCTGTCCTCTTCCTGACTTCTGCGTCACTGCGTGTGGAAGTGGGAGTCTGTGGAGGGACTTACGGACTAGTGTCTGACGTATGCGTGTGAGTTGGACTGGACTAGTATGTTTTCTTGATTTATAATTACTTCTCCATGTAAATCTCTTTGTTACACATACAGGAGTGTCACTGGGTTTGTTTTTCTAGTCAACCGGCCTCACGCAATGACTATGCTCTCTTCTCAGGTTCCTGTAAGGTAAAATCGAGGTATCATGGAGGCTATGTTCTATGCTGGAGGCTTGGTGGAGAACGTATATCACCGTTCACTCGGGTAGTTAATTAAATTCTTTGTGTCCTACCTATGGAGGTCCCTCTTTCCTATTTGGGGTACAGGGTGCTTTTAGCTCCTACATTTTAGTTACCTCCAATTTTCACATTCCTAGAATCTGCCTTAAAGTAAAGGGAAAAGATTAGATAAAAGCAAGGGTCATTTTGTATTGTCTTGAAATTGTGTCAGTTATCAATTAAAAGATTTATATAACTTTAGTAATATAGAGTTTCATCTTTTAAATTTTGTTTTATTTTTCTATTCTTATTGGTTAAAATATGTTGTTACTTGCAGTGATAGTTTGTCTAAAAATGTGGAGCTACTAATGAAATCAACTCTTTTGTAAATAAATTTATGTAACCAAGAACCACTCATTGCTTCCAAGTAAATTGGTTTAACAGCATTAAAATTTCTCATTTAAATTTAACACATATAAAGATATTTTGTTAGTGCTGACTTGAGTTGTAAGAATCATAGCTTTGAATATAAATCAAAATATGATGCTAAGAAAAATCATGGGGGAAAAACAAGGCAAAATGAGAGATTAAAGCTTCAAGCACATCGCTAATGTGTCCCTTTGTGACAGTATGGTGGCTGGCATGTTGCTGTGATGGTGGAAGTGATGCCATCTTTATTCTTAATACTAGTGGATGATTCTAAATCAACGATTAGGGGTAATTTCAATGGAGGGTCCAGACAAAGACAGTCTAACAAGAAAGAAGAGGAAGTCTACTTATGAAAACATAGTCACTAAAATAAATTATGAATAGCAACAGATTGCTATTTAATATTCTGAAAGACAAGCCCCTTGTAGTTGAAGGCACGCATAGCAGAAGAGTTGTTTCCTCCGAGTCCACTGTAATGACATGGATGGAACAAAGCATTTGGGACCTTCCTTTCTTGATGGAGAGCTACTTAAAATGAAATTCAGCTGCTACAAACAGCCAGTAAAATCAGAATGTAGTGTGTACAAACTATGAGTCTGGGAAATTTGGAAGTTTTCAGAAGTGGAAGGTAAAGCATAACGATCAATATGTTAGCTGATAGTGAGCTGAAATGGGCTGGTATCCATTTTGAATTGGATGTCATATGTCTACGATGGAAAGAATGATATAGTGCCATTTCTCTCATCGTCCAAAGGAGCTTTTCAAGGTCTGACCTGAAGTACGATGCTGTCGGTGATAGAATAAGGCCCTTGCTCCTCTAAAAAGACTATGTAGTATAACTATTATTCAAGAGAGCTCAACAGTCATTTAAACCAACAAAGTACAACAAGAAGACTCCTTAGAAGGAATTTAAGCAAGACTTCAGCTCGTGTAGTTTGAATATGACATCAGTCCTTGGCAAAAGATACCATGCTTGGCAAAGGTCATTGAAGACAAGGAAGACCAACAAGGGGATAAAATTATATAGTGCTGTAATAATGGTCTCACACAGTGATTGTGAAGATGTCTTTGTGGTTGTTAGGTACCCTGGGCTTCAGGTCCAACTCACAGTGATCCTATGTACAACAGGCCGACACATCACCCAGTCATGTGGCATGCTGACAATCTTCCGTATGTTTCTGTCCGGTATGGCAGCCACCGTGTTAGTCGATCTAATGGAGGACCTTCATTCTCTCTTCCCCTCCACTTGACCAAGCATAATGTCCTTCACCAGGGACTGGTCTCCCTGGAGAGCGTGACCGAAGTTCAAGAGATAAAACCTCTCCATCCTTGCCTGTAAGGAGTATCCGGGCGGTACTGGAGTACCGCACAGGTCTGTTAGTTCTTTTGGCAATTCCTGGTGCTTTAAATGTTCTTCTCCACCACCACACTGGTCAAGCAACTCTCTTCTGAATATCCAGGCATAGATGATTGGGTGCTTTCACTGCCTCATCAGTTCAATATAAAGAAAATAAAAATAATCATAACTGAACCAGTAAGCAA
The DNA here is from genome assembly GCF_050624435.1 of Tenrec ecaudatus. Lineage (NCBI taxonomy): Eukaryota > Metazoa > Chordata > Mammalia > Afrosoricida > Tenrecidae > Tenrec > Tenrec ecaudatus. The sequence goes on from NC_134530.1 coordinate 110,278,341, forward strand.
CATCAAGATAAATGGAGAAGTTTGACATTGTCAAGGATTTCATTTTATTTGAACACACATTCAATGCTTATGGAAGCAGCAGTTAAACAATAAAAAACATGTTTCAATTGACATTGCCTGTTGCAAATGAGCTCTTTAAAGGGTTAAAAAGTAAAGGTGTTACTTTAAAGACTAAGGTACACCTGACTCAAGATATGGTATTATTTTTATCACTAATTTTTTATGGTGGAGAGTAATCATTTGGCCCGAAATCATCTGAAGACAATAATCCTGATTATTAAAAATCACAAAGTTGTACAAATGTTCTCCCCTTTTTGAAAATCGTGTTCATTTTCTCCCCAAGAAACAGAGCTAACTTATCCCCAAGGAGTTAACTTTTTTTCACCAGAGTAGCGATGTAGCTGTGGCATAAAAGACCAATTTTCTGTGGAAATAGAGACCCTGTGATTGTTTACCACAACTGCACTTGGCTGAGGACAGCAGTAGGTGGATATGCAACTATTAGGCTCATTATTTAGGTCAACAGGATTGATCACAGCTCCCAGCCAATCAAAGAGTTCCTGGGTGCAGCATGCCACCTTTGACTCCCTGCAGGCCCACAGTTCTGCAGCACTGGGCATTGCTGGTCTGTCAGCCCTGGCCCACTTTTGGCTGTTGCTCCCGAATTTGAGAATTTGAAAAGTATGACATCACCGTTGATTCATCTGTACCTGTAGGATGCCAAGCCAAATGAAAATCAAATGCTGTGCTTTTTTTCCCAAAGACCAGCGTGTTATTTGAAGCTCTCAGAATCTAAGCTATAGGATAAAGCCATCAAATCGATGGTGACAATAAATGTCATGAATTTCTGTGAGGTTAATGAGATGGAAGACTTCAAAATCTAGTTTCTCCTTAAGCATCTTTATCCAGTGATAAAATTAATTGCCATTGGTAGTAGGGAAATGGCATTTTCCTCCTCGATGATTTGATTGAATGTTAGTGCATTGCAGTTACTTCACAATGGTGTTGATGAATTCGAATTGAAATGAGTTGATGAAGAGGTAAATTATTCACAAAGTTAAAAAAAAAAGTCCAGTTTCCATAACTGGCCAAGCCTTTCAGCTTGGAGAGAGTATCCCTCATTTAGAAATCAGAAATGGAACCCTGTGCTTGTGACACTATGTATCCATCAGGTGCTGATGGCGTGAATTGGCGTGGCTGAAGCTGGATGTTTTGTAGACCACCAAGTGCCATGTCCCCTCCAGCAGCCTGTGCGGGATAACCACGCCCTGCCTTTTCCTGGGCCGGTGACCAGCACGGAGCTCAGAGCTCCCATCTCTCCACTCGCCCCCAAGATAGGCTACTTTGAAGCAACTCATAAGCATTTGAAAATGGGAAAATAAGCAATAACGACTGAACAAGAAATGACAACATTTGAATTATGGTCTTAGTGAAGTCACCGAACAAATTATGGACTGCTAGAAAAATAAGCAAGTCTGTTTTGGAAATGGTATAACTGGGATCCATATTAGAAGCAAGGATGGAGAGATCTGTCTTGACTACTGTAGACATGTTACCAATAGGACCAGGCCTTGGAGGACACCGTTTTTAGTGAGTTAGGGGATCAGTGAGAAAAAGGAAAACTCTTAAAAAGACAAACAAACAAACCGGAAAACTCACTGATTGGGATTTTCCCAGTGGCGGCGGCATGGGATCAAACAGTAAAGACTGAGGATGACGCGGGAATAAGCCGCGGTTGTTCCGCTCTCCGCAGGGCACTATGCGCGGAACAGTCTGGAGGCCACCGGCAACAATAAAATCCACATGCACTCCCCTACGGAAATTCTTACCATTCTGCCGACATATGGACTCCTTTAGTATGTTGCAAGTTTTCCTTGATTTAGTCAGTGTCTAATCCCCGTGGTCATCCATGTAAAGTGCCCGAAGTTACTGATACGCCCTTCCTTTTAACACAGTCATGATTTTTAAAGTAAATCAAGGTGAGCTCCCATCCCTGCATACTCCTCCTGCTACAGTGCCCCTCTCCTGATCTGGATAAAAGTGTCTCGCTTTGGTTTGTGCACAATATGTTACATATTCTCCAACGCTACAATAAGTTTTCCTCCATTCTCCCAGTTGGACAAAAGTTGTCTTCATACATATTAATACAATATTGCTCCCACCATAACTTAAAATGTTCTAGTGGCTTCTTCGTCACACCTTCTGTGTATTCTGCATCTCAAACAGCATTCTTACTTCTACATCCGGGTCCTGAAATAGTGGCAATGGCCACACAGCTCTCACGGACAATTTCCATGATTAAAGGGTTCTTTAAGGAAGTTATCAGGCGGTAATGTGAGTGAGAAATGATCAGCATATAGTTGTTCTTCAAGACATATTACAGAGTTCTTTCAGGGCTACCAAAAAATAGCCACTTCACGCCAAGCATCAAGCTGAAGGCACTCAAGCTGAAGCTCTGAGTCAGTTAACCCAGCTCGATGGCTGACATGCTCAGAAACATTCACTCCACAAGCCAGTCTTGATCCCAAGCACTCAGCTTGACCTGCTCTGGGAGCTGGGAGGTTCACATCCTGTTCCATGCTCTTGCTCCTGGTTCTGCAGCTGCTCCTCTGGAGTCACTTTCTGCTTAGGGATCCAGGAAGTTTATGGAGCAGCTGTCTTGGAGTCCAGAGAAGGTGCTCCGCTTTTGGCTCTTGATGGTAGTGAAATTCCTTCTCGTGCTTCTCCGAGGGCTCATTTGATACCCAGTAGAATGACATCCCAATGAAACCTGCTCGCAATTACTCACAAGTAAATCCTATCAGTATCTTCCCCCCATTCTTACCCAGACCCATGCAGGAAACGGTTTGGTGGGAAGTTATAAATTTTGCCACAATAATTCACTGCCCCCAAACCTACCAAGCCTTTGTATTTGCTCTCTCTCGGCCTGGAACACCTTTCTTTGCTATATTCTTACCTCTCTATTTTATTTATTTCAAGCTATCAGTGATGCTTTTCTTAATCTCTTGTCTAATAGACTGCTCTACATATGCCTACTTGTCTTCCTTAGGACTCCTCCCTGCTAAGAGCTTTTGTCTGGTAGTTTCTCTGTCTTCTCTTCCAGATTGTGAACTCAAGGAAAATTCAGAGTTTATGTTTTCTGTTTCCTGTTGAACGTTCCGTACTTCATTCTTGATGTGTAACTCCCTGTAATGTTTTAGCCCTAAATTTAAAAATATATTGTGGAAAAAATATTTTCAAACCATACCATGACTTTTATTTTAATGCATTATCGGCCCTGCCTATTTTTAAAACATTATATACCAAACTAAAATCATTTACCTTGGCTTAATGTATCCAACACTTAATTTAACTTTTATCAAATATCAATATGATTAAATTAATGAAAGAATGAATAAAGTATAAAGTACTATCCTGGAATAATGAAGGTAGGCCAAGGGAAAACATTTATATATGGATTTTGATAAAATATGTAATTCGCAGTGATTCTATACAACAGAGTTTCTGATAGATTTCAAACAGTTAGCAACCTAACACCTAACCTGCTGTACTACCAGGACTCCTTGATAAAAACCATACACATTCTTAAAAAAATCCATTTATTGGCTATTTTCAGCAGCATCACATTATTTGTTTAAACAACCAGTCCTACACAAAGATCATGTATTGTGATTTGAAATAAGTCCTGATATTAAATTCCCATTCTACTTTCTATTAGCTATGCAACTCTGGACATGTCATTGGTGCTTAATTTCTTTATTAATACAGTTGGGATAATTATACTGTCATTATAAGTGCAAATGTGATAACATTGAATTAATGGTCCTGTTTTTGTTGTTCATAGTGTAAAAGAAAAGTGGTCATAGAAGTTGGTGAAAGCTCTTTTGAATAAGAAATAAAGTACAAACTCACACTGCACTACGCACCCTGGGGGTAGATAAGTTACAAAGATTAGGTTTTGCATAATTGGTGTAACTCATAGTTTACATTAACCTTAGGAAGGGCAGAGGTTTTTTCATAGGTGTTGAGAATAATGCTAAAGAAAACCAAATCCTAAACCCTAACAATCATGAAAGTTAGCACAGATTATTAAGCTAATTAAAACACAGTGGCTCTGGAGACCTGAATTTTAATACACATTTTTGCCACGAACATAATGTAACCCTAGGCAAGAGAACAGGCCTCTTTTTCCTTTTCTTTCTTCATCTGTGAAGTGAACACTGCCTCCCATAGAAGGCTGGATCGCATAGCAATGAACTGATGTGAAGCAACTGCGAGTATCGCTGCCTCCCGATGACTGCCAGGGAGGAAAATAAAGGGAATGTAATGTAGTTCATGGAAACCTGCCGAGAGACAGAGAGCATTTTAGCTCTTGAATTAGTGTGTTGGTCACAGGAGGGAAAGATGACCTTTCTCCCTCTCTCCCTCCCTTCCTTTTTCTTTCTCTTTTCCTTTATCTCTCCCTACAATCCTACCCTCTTTCTTTTGAAACTAAAATAATATGTATTTGTTTTACTTACTACTTACCATGCTTTCTACTAGCATACAAAATAACTGATTGAACTGTGCAAATTATTCCAACAACAAAAAAGATTAAATGCATTTTATGAGCACCAAGTGTTAAGTAGTATCATAATTTTTTTAAAAGATGATGATGCTCTTGAATTAGTGTGTTGGTCACAGGAGGGAAAGATGACCTTTCTCCCTCTCTCCCTCCCTTCCTTTTTCTTTCTCTTTTCCTTTATCTCTCCCTACAATCCTACCCTCTTTCTTTTGAAACTAAAATAATATGTATTTGTTTTACTTACTACTTACCATGCTTTCTACTAGCATACAAAATAACTGATTGAACTGTGCAAATTATTCCAACAACAAAAAAGATTAAATGCATTTTATGAGCACCAAGTGTTAAGTAGTATCATAATTTTTTTAAAAGATGAGGTACATAGTTACCTCCATCAGAACATTCCTATTTATTTCTCTTTAATTAAAATACCGATGTCTGTTGGCACTGCCACTCTTGACTAAGCTCCCTAAGAAACATAATTGGGAGGGATGAGTATAGGACTAGATGATGAACAAGTCTAGCATTCCCCGTACAAAGTGCTACACTGCAAAATTAAGTGAATGATTGTCATCAAGCTATAAAATGTAAACTTGGATTTAAGATCAATTAACTTGGGATGTAATATAATTAACCTACATGTAGTATGTTGTCATTTTCTAGACAAAAATAATTTATTTTACCTGTCAAATTATTATACATTTATTAATTTTATAGCTTATATATTGCAGTATTGAGAAGAACATTATTTATAATATTAACATTATTCTTAAAGGCTATTGTGTTATTTGTACAGTGTAATTTTAAATGTTCTTTCTCAGTGATCTTGTAATTTTTTCTATAATGTGAAAAATAAAAACAAATTGAGGGAGCCCTAACTCCTTAATTTAAATTACTAATTATTTTTTTAAAACATCTTTTGGTCATTGAACATCTCTAACAACAAGAAGCATATTTTCATCTCAAGAGAAACATCTTTGCAACAGGATCTCACTACTTTGGAGTGATCCATACCTTTCATGGGAAGTAGATCTAAGAAAATCTAATAAACTGGAAATTTGATTCCCAATTCAGAGGCTTATTTCTATGTGTGTAAAGGTTACTGATTTGAACAGACTCTTTTTACATAGTATATGACTTCATCTAAAACTAGAGAAAATAATTCAAACTTATTGAATATTGTCTAAGAATGTTTGGTGAATATAAATTGTCTAGGACCACCATTACATCAAATGCCTGAAAAAGAAAAGTTACGATGGTTTTACTTCAATCTAAGGAACTGCTCTTATGTAAAAAAAAAAAAAAAAACAAGTATCAGATCTATTTGTTCTATTGAAACAGATTATATTTCTGGGTAAATCTCTGGACACAAATACAGGTAAGAAGTAAGTGCTTATAAATGAATCTTGTTTATTTTGAAATACATTGTGGCATTGTTAATATTACCAACACCTTCTAAAGTCATAATATAAACCGACACTGCTGTGAGTATTTCCTGTGCTTCATCAGCAGAGACAACCTCAAGTGCTTATGCATCCCCCTAATGTTATTTGTTTTACTGATAGAGAAAAGCTCTTAAGACTATTAAGAATTCCAGAGTGAAGCAAATAATACATTAAACCTGTTATTAAGGTATTACAAAACTTGTTGGTTTCATTTGTTCTTTCAATAAAGTAGTCCATAAGTTGAGGGTGACTTTTTTTAACCTTCACGCAAGGACTGCGCTCTGAGTATGCATGCGGACTGACTGTCTCTGCAAATGTTTTGTTTGAAAATATGGTCCAATAACATTGATTTACGGTGATGTCTAGTCACGAAACTCTTATGAATACAACATTGAAAATGAATAGGACAGTGACAGTACATCATCCTGGGCAACGAGAACAGCCTGGCCATATGAATCACAGGCACACAGAACTGGTGTCACTTAAACCACATCAAGATTAAGGAATACTACTTACATTGTAGAAACACTCTCTATGCAAACGCCGTATTTCCACTTTAGACTGCATACCTACTCAACACGTGAGCTATACAGCAAAGATGTTAATCATAATGGAAATTGTCATTGCCTTTTAAACCTGTGTATCTATCAATAGCAAATTACTTGGGCTAGTAATAACAAATTACAGACTTGTAATTACAATAATACAAATGATTGGTAAGAACAGTGATATGCTGCTGAACATCTCTTAAAACATCTGCCTGCATAGATGTCACCCTAGACTTTTATTATTATTATTATTGTTATTATTGAAAATTGTTCTTTATGTCTTATTCCAGTCTCATGGTTTCAAAAGGTGCTCTGATGGCACAGTGGGAGAAGGTTTGAGATTCTAACCACAAGATCTGCGGTTCAAATTCACCACTTGTTCTGCTCTGAATAAGATTTAATTCTCTGAAACTCTAAGCAACAACTCTACTACGTTCTATAAGGTTACTATGAGTTGGAATCAGCTAAACCATACTGGGTTAGGGCAACAGTTTTAAAGACCAGATCCCCAAGGTAAAAGAGCAGCAGTGATTGCCAAGCTCTGCAATGTCTCTTCCTTCGCCTTCTTCCCGACTCTCCTTCCGCAGCATGTATGGGCAGTGCCAGGCTGGCCCACTCAATCATGAGCTCCAAGTCATGAGCAGCAGTGGCAGGGGCTACATATAATCAGGAGACTGTGGAACCAACAGCTTGTCAATCTGAGTCAATAAATACCACCGCTGTCACCTGTAAATTACCACACCCTTGGCCTCATTCTCCTTAATGCCCCTTTCCCTTGACACACATGTGTACAATCTCTGGATTCAGCTGCTCACAGATGCCTTGAGCGCACCCCCGGCAAGGGCAGCCTCCGTATCCTTCTCACTCTTGGTTTCCCTCTGGTGGCTCCAATAAGGCTGAAATAGGGTAGACTTTTCAATGATTTAACTGTGGGTAGTAGGGGGATTGCCTATGTATATTACGTAATGTTCACCGTATCCAAATTGTGTAACATTTTATTTCATAGAAGAGATCATCATTGTTAAACTTCACATTACTGTAAGTTTGAGAAACGTTAATGGTTCAGTGGCATGGGGGCTCAAACTCAGCAGAGGCTCCAGAGGAGAAAGATGTCGCAGTCGGTTTCTATAAAGATTTCAGTCTTGAGAACTCTATGGGAAAGTTCTGATTTGTCCTACGGAGTTGGTAAGAGTCAGAATGGCGTCAATGGCAATGGGTTTGGATTGTTTTCAAATCCAATTTCAAAGTTGCAAGCTTTATGGAATATGGATTTGTTCTTTTAAATAATGGGAAAACTTTATTGGTAGTTTCCAAAGTAGGATTTCACTAATATTTATAATATTTTTGATATTTATCAAAAGAATATAAAATGTATGTACAATGGCATACTTAAACTTAGCAATTTGGATTTTACTTCTAAAATCTTATAGTTAATTTTTGTTTAGCTTCTCTGAAGAATTGAAAAAAAGAATCCAGATAATTGATGAGTTGTTCTTTACAATATGCCCGGGGAGTGGACACGGTAAAAAATTACTGATGTTGCACAGCCATGACATGGAATTTAAAGCAGCTGGTTAGTTGAATTGAGCAACAGGGAAACTGAGAGTTTAACAGCTTTGCTAGCAGGTGTTCCTCTCTAGTGGTAAAGTGCTACGCATTGTACTCAATAATCGAGATAATACGATGGAGTTATCCCGAAACTGTTTGTAAAAAAAAAACTCACCTAGCACAAGCTTTTAAAATATATTTAAACCAATGGATTGTATGATATGTGAATTATATGCCAATAAAAATTGTTATAGCAAACTCATATAATAAAAGCACATTATGGTTTCTTTAATGCTCTGATGTTGCTTTAAACTATGTGCATTAAATCTGCTTTTAAAAACATCTCTTATTTAGGTGAGAGGAAAAGTTATATATTCTTAAAATTGAATTTAACTCAACCTTACACGACTTATTGGAATCAACGTGTGTAGGCGCACTTTTGTTCCAACTCTTACATAGCTCATTAACAATGCAAAAATTCTATTCACATATATAAAAATTATCTATATATGCACTAATTATGATAAAAATAAATACTGCATTTTTGTACCAAGTTTTTATCTATTACAGGATTTCCTCTGGAAATATATATTCCATAAAAACTAGCCCCCGGGCAAATCAATTCACCTTACTACACTAAAAAAACAGCATTAGTTTATTAGCATGATTGCTTTAGTTTCACTATGGAATAGAGGGTTTTGTTTGGTTGGTTGGATGGTTGGCTTATGTTTTGTTTTCCATGCTGAATATCCACACACGTACATGTACATGCAAACACACAAATGAACAAATTATAAGTCAAAATATTCAAAGACAAGTTTAAAATAAGCAAATGAGATAAAATGAATGCACTCAATGGCTTTAGTTCTCTATGATCTCTTAGAGAGTTTCACTTCAGACTCAGGAGCAAGAATAGGCTTTCAACTAAAGTTGTTGCTAATTAGGACTTCTGTATATGCCATCTCAGTAGCCAATCATTCATCCAACATTCACTCATTCTGCCAAGAGGCTTCATGCCAACTCTTAAAAACAGACAGCTGAAGAGTGAGATGCTGACCCCTAGAGAGTCCATATCAGCGGACCGTATAGAAAAGTAAGGAAATCATTGCAGACAGTGTTTTGAAAGCTGTGCACAAGATGGGAACACAAAATTCTGCTTGGAAGTAGCTATCAGCCTCAGGATTGTCCCCCCATAACATTAGTAAATATTGATCTCCTCAGAGACTGAGAACGCCCCTCCAGTGTTTGATGGGAAGTCGTTGTTTAAGTTATTAGTCAAAATCCAGTGTACCAGAGGTGGGTGATTCTACTACAAAACTGTTGGTGCAGTTGTACCATCACTTTGGGGATTGGCCTGGTGAATTTATCATTTGACTTAGGGCCAAGCCTATGAATTGAATAATGAGGCTTTATAATCCTTATAAAAAAAGAATGAGTTTAAAGATAACAATTTAGTAGTAATAGGATAATGACCGAACTTTCCTGTAACAACTTCCATAATCAAATATACAAAACTGCAGAGTATATTTAAATATGAATTTAAACACAGTTGCACTATAAAGTTTACATTTATCATTGACAATTTTTTCATTTAATTTTTATTGCTTGATGTGACCTTCAACTGAAATAATTTCTGTCAGAGCTATAGAAGAAGGAAGTGACATTAAAAGTATCTTAGACCAATACATAATCACATCATACAAAAATTAAAAACAAAGGGTATTAGGGGGAAATATGGAAAATCACTTTTCAAAAATAGATAACAAAACATTCATTGCACTGCATTGAATTATTTCATACTGCCTTTCTAGCTACAGTCTTTGTCACTCCCACAAACGACTAGGGAGAACTATACAAATGAGGAGCTAGGGGCTCACCTAGTGTAAGGGATTGCTGACTGAGGATACTAACAGGGTGCTTAACATCAAATACGGGTTGGAACCCTTGGGTTGGGGCACAGAATGCACGTAGAACCCTAATAACATCAGTCAGTTTTATAATCCTACTAGACTTTAAATGAATCATTTCGGAGGCATGAGGAGGGATTTCACAGTGACCAAAAGTGAAGAATTAAGAGTGTACCTTTAATTGTGTCCTTTGGACCCAAGAACCCTGCATAGAGAATCCCCGGGACCAAGGAGAAGTAGAGAGAAAATTATAACACTGAAGACAACAAAAGATTTGCAAGAAAGAATGATAGAGAATCAGCAGCAGTGGAGTGAGGAGGACAAAGATATCTGTGTGAGATAGAGCAGTGTGTTTCCCGGTTTACAAAGTAAGACAATTGAGTGTCTTTAGACAGGGCATTGCCAAGGGAGTGGGGTGCCTCCAGTCTGCTATGGTGAAGATAGACACATTACAATACGTGCTGAAGTAGGACAGAGGTTTGAAGGCCTTAGGGTTGAGGGTATCAAGAGAGTGAGAGTCAGATTGAAGCATACCTGTGGCCATGACTGAGAGGAGAAGGTCATGATCAAATAACCGTATTTTGAGTATTCCTAAACCTGGATACTAATCTGTCATTTCTCTAATAGACTCCACAATTGTGAATATGGTCTGAGTGTTCAGTGCAGTAATAGCAACAAAATCAATGAACCCTGCAAAGAAGTACAGAGTGTCTGAAGGGGCAGTTGATGTCAGAATTAGTCAAGAATGTGTCAAGAGGAGCTATTTTTGACTTCAATCTCATAGGAAACAGACAATTGATGTAATATGGATTGCCTACTTTGTTGTGTGGTTAGTGGAGATCAGACATTTCTAACAGGCTGTTTTTACAGGTGATGTCAGAAACAAGTTTTGTTGCAACGGTTCTAGACTCATAGAAACACAGAGCATTCCTTGTAAGAGAAAATATGAAGGGGATTTAGGAAAGAAAACATGATTTGTAGATGGCTCCTGTGTTAGTCCAGGTTGACTGGAGAAACAAATCCATAGAAACTCATATGTGTATAAGAGAGAGTTTTATATAAAATGTAATTATATATTACCAAAGTATCCAACTCAGTCCAGCCCAAACCATAAGTCTGATATTAACACATATGCCTGATATCAATCTATAAAGTCCTCTTGAGACTCATGAAACACATGCAATGACACTGACTGCAGAACAATCACAGGCCAGTGGGTGGAAAGTCTTTGGATCCAGTGGTGTTGTAAGCATCTCAGCACTGGCAGGGATCTGCACGTGGTTTCTCTGGCTTCAGAGGTCTGGTTGCATCAGGGTAGGTCCATGTGGTTTCTTCAGTTCATGGCGTAGGGTATTTCCATGTGTCTTATCAGCTGCAATGTCTCCCAGGGAGTGAGCAGAGAGAGAGGGAGGTGTCTCCAGCCTCCAAGAAGGAATACCAGAGAAGGCCACGCCCACATAGAGCCCTTATTGGCTATGATCTGATTGACAGACTAGACTGCACCCTTTCCCTCATAATCCTTTCTCAAATTGACACCATATTATGTAACTACCACAGACCACCCCTTGTCAATTTGACACTTTCACATAACTCTTTAGCCATATATAATTTTCAAACAAACAATAATGAAATCACCTGTACCTAAAAAGATAAAACTAAAATGCATATAATTCAATATGTGCCATCCTCATTAAACATAACATTCTATAAATGAACAAAACATAAGTAACACCTACACCTTAATCCTATAATACTATGAATATATTCCCCCATCTATGAAACTTTGTAAGCCAACCACTGCAAGCCTTTATCCTGCCAATGTTGGGTATCCAATTTCTATTTTGCCACTTACCCAGTAGTCTGAGGAGACAATCATATTCTTTGACATGAAGAATCTTCATTTCAGTTGTAACCTTGTGAAATCTGAATCCATAAACTGTCATAAAGTCTGCAGCAATATGCACCACTTCACAGGCTCAAATATCTTCTCTTCATCAGGTTCTTGTCAACTCAATGTGGGCTGCCTCACTTAGCCTAACCAGGGTGCCCATTGATCATCTTGCCTTTAGACCATGGCCCCATCACAAATTCTCAACAAGCCTATCCCCCTTGTTCTAGGTCATGAACCTCAGACCAGTCAACCCACTCTCATTTTCTCTTCTAGTTCCATGTAAACCAGGTTCATGTCAGTGGTCAGACTCAATCCATCTCTGTATTGCTGCATCTCACGCAACAAGTGGATTCAGTGGTCACTTAGCAAACATTTCAGGTTGCCCACACACTCCCTTAATGTTCAGTCCTAGAGAGGAGTTTTCTTCATGGTTCCAGATTTTTTTCCAGCTTCTGAAAAAACTAGTTCAAGATTTCTAAAAACACAGAGTTCCTCTTTCTTCAATCTGTCAACCTTGCCCTCAGGCAAGTCTCTTGGAATGGAAATACCCTGAGGACTCCAAAGCACTGGGTGGGCCATATCTTTTCAAAGCTTTCTTTGCAGGTGGGCATGGCCTAAACCCGGCTAAAGATCAAATTTTAATGGCTGAAGGAAAGTGGGCTTTCAAGGCTCTCTTTTTCCATACTTCCCATTAAACATTTCTATCAATCATTATATCAATAATAAGTAGAAGAAATCAGTATATACAAATTAGAATCAGATACTAAGCTCAACTCTTAAACAGTCAAGTTCAATCCTTATCTATCTTACCTAAATCCTTATCTAAATGATTCCATTGATATAAAGTATGCCTCTTGAGAGCATCAAAAGAAAGCCATACTTTCTGTCTCAATCATTTTCCTTAAGCAGCTCAGTTTTTGAGAAATTCAAATGGTAATTTCTACCCCTGAGCTCAAAATATATATTGACAACATTCATTTTTGCCCTTTCATATAGGAATGACCAAATAAAATAATCAAAACTTTAACTTCCCATATTCTTTCCAGAAAGTGCAGCCCAGTAAACTGCATGGCTAGCCAAAGAAAAATTACTATGAGACAAAAGTCAAACATCCACTCTCCGTCTTTATTATTTGTTTCTCAAGAACCTCACTCTCTGTACCAGTTACTTAAATTGCTGTTACTTATCATAGCGCAAATGAAAGTAGATGTTGTGCTTTCACAGCAGATAGGTAATTGGAGGACAGAAAAGCTGCTTGAGGAAAAGGCTAGCGTTATGTTAGCATATCTTGTTTTGTTTTGTTTTGTTTTTCTCTCTTTAAACTTTTGGTTGTGTATTGGATGAAGCTATACAGAGCAGATCTGCTTCCACAATATAAAGTGTAATGTCATTGATTGTAATGCCCACAATATAACATCCCACTCCTCCCTTCATTTTCAGTGACCTTTCCTCCTCTTACCTAACCCTCCTGAAATTTGTTCTTGTGCAAATGTTTTACTTTTGATTTCATTTAAAAATAATTCTAAAATGTGTGTCCATCTCTATTGTTAATATCTGCCTGCTCACAGTGTCTATTGTTCGGATAAAAATTAAAACATGAAGTGAGTTCAGTTCCAGACCTAAAGTTTAAATGAAGTTCATAATCTAGGGTGGGGTGGAGGAAGGGGTGATGTCCCTTAGTCTCTTTCCAACTAGAAAGCTTCATCTTTTTATGATTTTTTAAAAAGTATGCTCCACATATTTTCTCACTCATTCCAGAATCTTCTAAAAGATTCTCTTTGAGAATTTGGTCATGGTAATCAGTCATCATCTAGTTCTTCTGGCCTCAGGGTAATGGAAATTGGTGTCCATATGGTTCACTAGTCCATTGGAGTAATTCCCATGTGTCTTCAATGTTCTTCACTCTGGGAGCCTTGCCGGCATAATGGCTACCAATTGGGCTGCATTCTTCAAGGTCAGCAGTTTGAAATCACCAACTGCTCCCTGGCAGAAGACTACGTGTTCTACTCCAATAAACAATTGCAGTCTTGGAAAGTCACCCTGTCCTGAAAGGTCACTATAAGTCACAAGTGACTCAGTGTGAGTCAGTGAGTGAGTCTTTCCTCTAAATGAGGAGAGAAAAATAGTGGTCACTCATGAACTTTTAAGACCACGGTTGCTACTCACCAATGTAGAGTGTCATACCCAATTTTTGTGCACTTGTGTCACTTGACCAGGGTGCCTCCTAAGATTATAGCCCTGAGTCCTCAAGCTCAGTGATTCACTCTCTCAAGATAATTGGATATTTCTAAGAGCTTCTCAAAACTTTGTCCCCTATATGTTCCATCAGATTATTAAAAAGTAAATAATTTGATTGGGGCTCTTACATGTATTATAACAAACCATACCACTGTCATCTCAAGCAGACATTTGCAATTATTGGCATCAACAATTTCTAAACATTATCTTTATTCTTGAACCTTTTGATATTTTCTCCTCTTGTTTCCCTCCCTCAGCCACCTTGTCATCCATATGAGCCCTTAATATATATTGTTATTGTAATTTATACATATCTTCCAATGCTCATTCCTTTCACCTACTATCCTGGTGTGCTTCCCCCGAGAGGGGTTATTCTGCTGTCCTTACTATCCATTCCCCCTTCCCTGAAATCATTGTTCCCATCACTATCCTTGAGGGCATTTGCCTTTCCTGAATTCCATACCTTGAAAGCTCTAGTCTGTGCAATTGTCTGTACACCAGTTTAGCAGGAATTGAGAGATTGGCTGAAACCATAATAGTTGAGGGAGGAAAGATTAAAGACCTTGAGTGCTGTGTATTTTGTTGTTGTCATACTTTCCTCTGGACATGTGTTCATCTCCATGCAGCCCCACTGCATGGGGACATCAAATTATCCATGATGGGCTCTGCGTCTCTAGCTTAACCCCTCTCTATCATCTCGATGATCTTGTTTAGTTTTGGAATTCTGGTTCTGTTCCCATTGCCACTTCATGATCACATATGCTGGTGTACTTCTTCCATCTGAGCTTGTTGCTCCCCTTCTAGATGGCCACTTTTGTGACTTCAAACTTTTATGATCTCAGATGCTATATCTTTTAATAGTCACATATGTTTATGTACCCAGTTTGTCTTCAGCGATCTGGTCGGGGTGGTAGGCATAGGCCAGTGCCACATTACTATAACGAAGTGTTCTTGTGTTGATGGGATACTTAATCAGGCCCAGAGTCCATCCATTGCCTCAATGTATTGCTATATAAATATATGTACATAGGCCAATGGCCCTATTGTGAGGCATTAATACATATACATATATAAACATATGTATACCTCTGTGTTGATACTTCTATAAAGAGTTTCTCTTCCTCATTCTTTCCTCTATTTCCTTTTAGCTTTCTCCTGTCCCACTAATAATGCTCACCCTCCATTTTCCTCTCAGTAATTCCTCTGGCTAAGTTACAGCAGCACCAGGATTTCTACTCCCCCCTCGCTGTCAATTTCAGATCCTAGTTGCTCCCCTGTCTGTCACCTTGTTGGTTCATGGCTCCCTGACCCAGCTCCCCCTCCCCCAAGCCTGGCCCCAGGAACCATTGGTCCTGTTGTTTAGGGAACCTAGGTATAACTTATTGTTTGTCTATCTCTCTTTGTTTTTCTAGTTCATTTGTTGGTCAATTGGTTGGCGTTTTGTCTTCATGGGTCTGTTTTGTCTATCTATATAAGGTAGGCATGAACACAAACCCACCACAAATTTTGATAATGTTTCCCCTTGTAAAGTTATAAGTGGTCAGAAACCTGTATCATGTCATAAATAACAATAAGCTACCACCTTTGTCGTGTATTTCAAATATATTAAATTAAATAAAGTTGGTACTATATTATCCAGCTTGTGAAGTTGCCAAAGGAACCTTGATGGCAGTCGTGGGTGATACACTGCTCTGCTCACCACATATTCAGCAGGCCACATTCTCTAGTTGCTGCAGGAGCACAAGGAGGCTTGATGCTCTTGTAATGATTTACCATCTCAGAAACCCCAAAGGGCATCTCTGCTCTATCCTATGGGATCCTCGTGAGTCAAAATTGACTCAGTGACAGAGATTTAGTAAAGCAATTCAGAAATATCTTCAAGGAAATTTTTTTATGTTAGATACAGCAATTTAACTTCTAACATTCTACAAGAAAGCATGGTAAATCCCAAACACCAAATAATGAATATGCACAAAATGATTTTTAAATGTATTACTTGAAGTTATAAAAACTAGGTAAAACATTTCTATTTATCATACTTTATTACTAACATTGCCACTACTGCTAATATTACTATGTTTTATTAATTTAGTGTGTCTCCAAAAAATATAAGTTCAAATCATAAATCCTGTATTCAAGAGTGTGACCATTTTGGAGAATAAGTTATTTCTTTGAAGATGGTATTAGTTAAGTTAATGAGATCAGCATGGAGTAGGGTTTCATGAAAGATAAAACAGAAAAGTTGAGAGAATGACAAAGAGGAAAGATGTAATATAAATCTACAAACCTCAGCCCAGACTAGACAGTTTCACTGGTGAAGTCTACCAAACATTTCCAGAAGAGTTGACTTCAATTCTATTCAAACTCTTCCAGAACATAGAAGGTGATAGTAAACTGCTGAATTCATTTTGTGAAGCAAATGTAACCCTGATACAGAAACAAGCAAAGACATCCCCAGAAGAGAAAATTATAGGTCAGTATGCTTCCTGAACACAGATATGAAAATCCTTAACATAATCCTAAGCAATAGAATCCAAACACATATTTAAAATAATAATACAATGATGAAGTGAGATGCATACCAGGTACACAAAGATGGTACAACAGTAGAAAAGAAATCCATGTAATATATCACAGAAATAAAACAAAGGGAAAGGACTATACATGATTGTATACATTATTGCAGAAAAGATATCCAGTGTCCAACCTTGTTGACAAAACACTCAAGAAAATAGGAATAGAAGGGGAATTTCTTGACCTAATAAGGGTGTGTTAGTCTGGTGGACCAGAGAAACAAATGCATAGACATTCACATGTGTATAACCAAGAGTTTTATATACATGAACAATTGAATATTGAGAAAATATTCCAGCCCAGTCCAGATCAAGTCCATAAGTCTAATAGTATCCCATATGTCCAATACCATTCTATAAAGTGCTCTTCACACTCACGAAACACAAGCAATGATGCTGAATGTAAGAAGATCACAAGCCAGTGGGTGGAAGGTCTTGTGGATTCAGTGGTAGTGTGAGCATCTCAGTGCTGGTGTGCGTCTCCACTTGGCTCCTTCAGCTCCGAGACTCTCGCTCCATCAGTGTTTCTCCATGGGATTCCTTGTCAGTAATGTCTTGCAGAGAGTGAGTGTACGTCCTGCCTCCCATGAGAAATTTGTCTCCTTAGTGCCTCCAAATGAGGGCATCAAGCTGCAACCGGATTGACAGGCTAGACTCCACCCCTCTACTCTTAAGTCTCAAATTGACAGCAGATTATGTAACTACAACAACAACGCTACAATGACCAACATCCAGATTAGTGCTTCCCACAGTGGGTGATACTGCCCCCTAGGGGGCACTGGAATGATCCAGAGGGGCTGCAAAAGCACATGCCTGCACTTTGTCCTGGGGTATGGGCTACAGTGCAAATGTTTCTCATTGTCAGGGGCACAATGATTTATTTTCACAGTGGGCAGCAGTGCAAAAAATTTGAGGACCTATGATCTAGATCAGTGGAGAGAACTGGAGAGCATTCCCCTTACAAAGGATAACCAGCCAAAGATGCCCTTTCTCACCACTCAAATGATGCACCGTTGTACTGGAGGTTCCTCCGGTGCTAGGCAACCTAAGGAAACAAAGGCATCAAAACTGGCAACAATGATGACAAACATTATTTGCAGGTAATTTCAATCAAAACATAGAAAATTCCAAAAATTTAGCAAGAAAAATTGGACTAATACGTTTAATTAAAATATTGAGTAATGTGACAGGGTATATCATCAACATACAAAATCAAACAGAATCTTCTATATAATGGAGAGAACTCGGAAAAGGAAATAAAGAAAACAACATCATTCAAATTACCCACTCAAAAGGTGAAATACCTAGGACTAGACCTGACCAGAAAAACAATAGGCTTGTAAAAGGAAACTACAAAATATGATTAAATGAAATCAAAAGAGACCTACATAATTAGAGGAATATAACATGTTCATGGATAGAAGATGCGTCCTTGGGATGTGTTTTTTTTTAATGAGACACTGGGACACTGGGGATTTTTTTGAGGTCTCTCTCTGACCTTAACCCTCCCTCTGAGTCAGGATTCTGTGTCTGCCTCTACACGCAGCTCCATGTGTGCTGCCAACCTTGTTGGCACCTTGCCATATTCCCATCAACCTTGGATTAACAAGATTGTACCCCACCAGCCTGCTGTCTCCCTGCTTCTCACTTCTCCTTTCGACGGCAGGGGCCTACAGCTGTATGAGTCTAAAGCAGGCTCTGGTTAACATCAGACTCATGGACGTGAGTTGGAATGGTCTGGATGCCTCCTTGATATGAAACTACTTCTTGATATAAACTTTTTGTACATATATGAGTGTCACTGGTTTTGTTTCCCTAGACAACCAGTGTAACGCAAAATCCTTTTTTAAAGAAATGAATGAGTACGTGTTTCTATCTGCATACAATGGAATAATGGGTGTATTGTTAAAGAGCAATGATGAAGCTTCAGGACATAGATGATTTGGAAGACACTATGCTGGGTAAAATGAACTAATCACAAAGGGATATATATTAGATGAAACCTCTGTTATTGAATAAGAACAGCAAAGAAAAGTTTCATACCCAAAAGAACAGACTTTGATGTCTATTAGTGGGGGGAGGGGAGGGGAGTGCAGGGATGAAGTAGGACATATCAATGAAAAGAAAGCCAAATAAATAAATAAAACTGATGCAGACACAAAAATACATTTGAGAGACTTGATAAGTTGTTGAATATAAAAATCATTATTTATTTTGTAAATCTCCACTGAATTGTCAATAAAAACATTTTTAACTTAATTCCTTAAATTACAGAAGCCTTTGGAAAGAGGGGCACATGTACAACTATTGCTAACATAACCACTGGTACCATATAGTTAGAGGACCAGCGTACTACAAACGATTGTGACCCTCTGCTCTGGAATTTAATACGATCCAAACACTGGAAGAGAAAGCTGGTGATATATTCCCCAAACTCAGTGATTGAAAACCCCAGTGAAGTTCTACTCAGACACACATGGATTCGCTATGTGTCACATCAATTCCTTAGCCACTGGTGACAATGATTGAGCTCTTATTATGTGTCAGGCACTGACATGCAATGAATGCCTTTTTCATGATATTTTAATCCAGTGTTTGCAATGCTCGAAAACAAAACCTCAGTCTGACAAATAACTAATGTGTTTGCTCTCTGTGTAAATGGCTTATAAGGAATAGTTTTTCACCTAACTGGTTTGTAGGAATTGGTTGTTTTGTTATCCAAATATTTTGTAATCCACCAAATATAAGTAGTCTACTTATGATCCAACGATGATATCGATTAGTTTATGATCCTGAGGAGAAAGCCATGTCTTGAAATTGACAAAAAATCTTGCTTTATAAGTTGTCAATTTACAGTTCTATTTGTTGCTTTGGGGGAGGGAAGTGATCTGGAGGGGGTGGGAGTGGAAGGTTATAAGAAAGGATCTTCTTGATCAAGAGCCTGGGCAGAAGCACTGACCTTGAAGACAAGGTCCCTGAGCTGACGGCTTTCTAGATTTTGGTGTATTGAACTGATAATACTGATCAGATAGCACAGAAGAAGAGAAACACCAGAGCTGAGAGGCAGATCAAAGTAACTACAGGCCAAAAGATGGTGGCAGTTGGCAAATCATCCCTCAGAGAAATCATACTCCACAGTGGCAGTGAGCAGAATTGAGCCATGAAGTGGAGCAGGAAGGAGTTCCCTGTAGGTGGACACCCAAGCAGAACAAGAGTGGCAGTGTGTGGTCCACATTTTAGTGCATGGTGCAAGTTAGCTTGCCTCTAGTCACAGCAGCTATCTTGTCTATGTTGACAACTGTAACATTAAAACAAAGGGGCGCCCTCTCCTCATGGGAAGGAGCCTGTCAGAAAAGCTGAGAGGCTGTTGTAATAAAATTTTTCTCTGACCGTTGTCATAATGCTGGCAGAACCCTGGCAATCTCCCAAGGCTGTGCCAAAACTGCTAAACAAGAGTTGAACTGGTATGCATAGGAAGGCAAGGTGACATGATAGCCAGAAAAACAGCCATGGAGACAGAAAGACAGAATAAATATACCCGTTCGTGTTATATCTGACCAGAGCCAGTGATGCCTGGGACTGAGAAGTCTCACGTCACACTATTACTAAAGCTTGATCCAAAGCACCCTTCCTCAAGAACATACAAACAAGCATGGGGGACTTTGGAACGGGTGAATGAGTCTCCCTTTATAAATAAGTGAGCTCCCTGTATCACCAGGTGATATTAAGTGAGGTTCTAGGGATTAAGTGGCAAATTAACCTTAAATCTTTTTCTGTTGTCTAATTTTGATTTCAATAGTGTGTTTGGTCCGTAGTTTCCAGAAAAGCAAAAACTAGTTAGATATATGATAGATAAGAAAAAGCTGTATGTTAGGAAATGATTGCCATAGTGTAGAAGAGGCTCAATCCAGTCAAGTTCAAGTCTGTGCATCAGATGTTAAGTTGGAGGCTTCTCTTGATCTATATATCTGTGGGGAAGAGGAAAAGTTTGATTTGGTTTGGATAGCGGGTGCCTTTTAAATGAAACATATAGTATCTCTATATTTTCTACACCTCAAACATCTACAAATCTCTGCATTTAATTTTATAATTATGAAGGCCACAATGCTGCCTTCTCAATCTCATAATGAAAAAGTGAATATATATATATATATATATATATGTTGTGATTACCAAAATAGAAAACAGACATGTGAAAAAGACTGCAGAGAATTAATCAAATACAGTCTTAAAACTTTCATTTCATAGGTTTGCACATTGTATTGGGCTTATTCTGCCAAAGAGGAAAATCAGAACAGAAGAGATTTCAACTTAATACAAAAAGAGGTTTCAACTCAATATTAAAAAACTCAATGTAATACACAGCTGTTGAACATACAGGCAGCTGTTCTGGAAGCTATTCTTTGTTTCAGGAAAGAGGAGTTCAAGGGTTGGATTACCACTTAGAAATACTTTCTTCTATTAAATTGGCATTCTATGATGCTCACCTTGCCTACACAACCACTGAAGACAAAGCAGGTGAATAAGCAAATGTGGTGAAGAAAGTTGTGGTGCCCAGGTAGCAAAAGATATAGTGTCGGGGGTCTTACAGGCTTGAAGGTAAATAAGCGGCCATCTAGTTGAGAAGCAACAAAACCCAAATGGAAGAAGCACACCAGCCTGTGTGATCATGAGGTGCCGAAGGGATCAGTTATCAGGCATCAAAGAACAAAAAATCATATCATTGCGTGCTCACCTCCATGAAATAATCACTGAAGACAAATGGGTGCATAAGCAAATGTAGTGAAGAAAGCTGATGGTGCCCGGCTATCAAAAGATATAGCATCTGGAGTCTTAAAGGCTTAACGGCAAACAAGCAGCCATCTTGCTCAGAAGCAACAAATCCCACATGGAAGAAGAA